>NC_085841.1:253222188-253494688 GCF_035594765.1 Anolis carolinensis
AGAGACCAAAAGCGTCCTTCCTTTCATGTGGGGGATAGCAATCTCTCATATATACTAGTGCACTGCCTGGCGAACTTAAAATATAAATAAAACCCAGTTGGACTGGGTTGCTGTGAGTTTTCCGGGCTGTATGGTTGCCCAATTGCTACATAAACATTTGCCTCCAACAGACAAGAGTTTTTTCTTCCATGATGGACATTATTCCACAGATATATAAATCCCACTTGCCTAGTCTCCAACAGACCTCACAATCTCTGAGGATGCCTGCCATAGAAAATGAAACACCTCCCAATAAAGGACCCCCCCCCCCAAAAGGCAGGAAGCATCCAGGCTTTGAAGCTATAAGGCTTTTCAGTGCTATAGAAAATAAAAGACCTCTCAGTAAAAGACCCCCCCCCCAAGGCAGGAAGCATCCAGGCTTTGAAGCTGTAAAGCTTTTCAGTGCTATAGAAAACAAAAGACCTCTCAGTAAAGGGTCCCCCCCAAGGCAGGAAGTAACCAGGCTTTGAAACTGTAAGGCTTTTCAGTGCTATAGAAAATAAAACACCTCCCAATAAAGGACCCCCCCAGGCAGGAAGCATCCAGGCTTTGAAGCTGTACGGCTTTTCAGTGCTAATCAAGGGGATTAATTGCAACATTCACACTTCCAACAGACAAGAGTTCTTTCTCCCACCCTGGACTTTCCACAGATATATAAATCCCACTTGCCTAGTTTCCAGCAGACCTCACAACCTCTGGGGACGCCTGCCATAGATGTGGGTGAAACTTCAGGAAAGAATGTTTCTGGAACGTGGCCATACAGCTCGGAAAACTCACAGCTTTCCGCCCGTGAAAGCCTTCGACATAGGAACATAGGAAAGGGACATTAAATAAGAGTTTGGACATGGTGAGAACAGTTATTTAATTCTGGAGTGTGTCAGGAATCTCACATAGATGTGTGTGAGTAGATTGTATACTAAGTCTGGCAAATAAATAAATGCAGCTCAGTTTTAGGAACTGGGTGGAGAGGTATCCAATAAGAAGAGTTTGGACACAATCAGTTGCTCAACAGTCATGTAATTGTGAGGCCTATGAAGACTGATTCTCAATGGTTTATAGTGATCAGACAAGACTGGTCACTGTTGAATCAAAATATATTTTTTCGTGTCAGGAACGACTTGATAAACTGCAAAGTCGCTTCTGGTGTGAGAAAATTGGCCGTCTGCAAGGACGTTGGCCAGGGGACGCCCTGATGTTTGATGTTTTACCATCCTGTAGGAGGCTTCTCTCCTGTCCCCCGTATGGGGAGCTAGAGCTGACAGATGGGAGCTCACCCCGCTCCCTGGATTTGATCCATCCGCCTTTCGGTCAGCAGTCCTGCTGACACAAGGGTTTAACCCATTGTGCTATGGGGGCTCCTTGACTATTGGATATGCACAATAGTCATTTAATTCTGGGATATGTGAGGATGGATTCTCAGCTATGTGTGTGTTTGAGAGAGAGGAAGAGTTGGTTTTATAGTGGTTATGAAACTGGTCCACGGGCGAATTAAAATATAAGGAAACTGGGTGGAAATGCATTACGTGAGGCTGGATCTACACTGCCCTATATCCCAGGATCTGATCCCAGATTATCTGGCCGTGTAGATTCATATAATCCAGTTCAAATCAGATAATTTGGCATTAGATTCTGGGATATAGGGCAGTGTAGATCCTGCCTGAGAGGAGTCTGGGCATGGTCAGATGTTCAACACACTTTTAATTTTGAAGTGTGTGAGAAAGGAGTCTCAGGTATATCTGTATAAGTTGGTTAGAGTGTTGTTTGATACTGATTCCTGGAGATGTAAAACATTCGGTTTTAAATACTGGGGGGGGGGGGGGGGGGATATTCGATCCGAAAACTTTGGACATGGTCAAATGCAAAGCAGTCATTTCATGTTGGGATCTGTGAGGACTGGATCGCAGGTATATTGGTATGAACTGCTTTGATAGTGGTTTTGAAACTGGTCCCTAGTGAAATAAAATATAAATAAAACTCACTTTTGGAAATGGAAATGAGAAGATGTTTTGTCGAAGGCTTTCATGGCCGGAATCACCGGGTTGCTGTGAGTTTTCCGGGCTGTATGGCCATGTTCCAGAAACACCCACATTTATGGCAGGCATCCACAGAGGTTGTGAGGTCTGTTGGAAACTAGTCAAGCGGGGTTTATATCTCTGTGGAAAGTCCAGGGTGGGAGAAAGAACTCTTGTCTTTTTGAAGCAAGTGTGAATGTTGCAATTGATCACCTTGATTAGCATTGAATGGCCTTGCAGTTTCAAAGCCTGGTTGGTTGCTGCCTGTGGGAATCCTTTCTTGGGTTCTGTTAGCTGGCCCTGATTGATTCTTGTCTGGAATTCCCCTGCTTTTTGAGTGTTGTTCTTTATTTACTGTCCTGATTTTAGAGTTTTTTTAAAAAAATACTGATAGCCAGGTTTTGTTCATTTTAAACGAGACATTCAGATATATGGGTGCTTATGTATGATAGAGACATGGTTTTATAGTGGTTTTGAAGGGGAACTAAAATAAAAGCAAACCCCAGTTTTAGGCTCTAGGTGGGAGGATGCTAAATGAGATTAGTTTGGACATGGGGTATGTGAATCTGAGATATAATGTACAAAAGTTGGTTTGATAGTATTTCTGAAAGTGCCCCCTTCTCAGCTATTTCTAGAATAAGTCAAATAGGACTTTTTTTTAATGTGAGAAGAAAACCTATCTTGGGATCCCAAGAAGAAATGTGCCCAAATGTTGGTAACTCCTCTGTTGACAATTTCAAGAGAAAGGAGGAAATCACGAAAAAGAACAAAATCTGTCTTTTTTTTAAAAAAAAAACTAAAAAATCAGGACAGTAAATAAATAACAACACTCAGAAGATAGGGACATTCCAGACAGGAAACAATTAGGGCCAGCTAACACCTCCCAACAAAGGATTCCCCTAGACAGGAATCAGACAGGCTTTGAAGCTGCAAGGCTTTTCAGAGCTAATCAAGGTGATTAATTACAACATTCACATTTGCCTCCAACAGACAAGAGTTATTTCTCCCACCCTGGACCTTCCACAGAAATATATACCTCTCTTGCCTAATTTCTAATATGCCACACAACCTCTGAGGATGCCTGCCATAGATGTGGGCGAAACGTCAGGAGACAATGCTTCTGGAACATGGCCATACAGCCCGGAAAACTCACAGCAACCCAATCAATGATTCCGGCCATGAAAGCCTTCCACAACATGTTGTATATATTTATTTACTACAGCACCAAAACACATTGTACATAAGTTGGTTTGAGAGTATTTTTGAAAGTGGTCCTTTCTCAGCTATTTCTAGAATAAGTCAAATAAGACTTTTTTTAATATGTGAAGAAAACCTTTAATGGGATCCCAAGAAGAAATGTGTCTGAATGTTGGTAATTCCTCCGTGTTTCTTTCTTTTCCCCCCTTCTTTATGCCGCCTTCAATAACACACACGCACAAGAAGCACAGAATGGAAAGGGCCCGGTTTGCCAATTACAAATCAATTCCTAAACTAGGGGGGGAGGGAGAGGGGGGGGGCTATTAAGCCGGTCACGTGGTGCAGAGGTTTTCCTCTCCCCCTCCTCTTTCTTCCTCTCCCACCAGGCAAAGGGCTTCGGAGGGGCTTCCCACCCACGAGTGTTTATGGATCCCTGAAACCGGCGTGGAGGCGGCCTTGGGAGAGAAGCCGCTCGGCCTCATTAATCGCCACCGCGGCGCTCCGGCGAAATAGCCCTTCTCTGTGTGACGCCTGTGGAAAGGGAATTAAAGAGAAACCCACCCCATCCATCCTCGCAAACAATTGTGATCTTCCCGAACAGTGTGCCTTGCGAGGGGGCACGGCGAGCCTTTCAAAAGAGGGAGAATATCCTCCATTTTCAAAGACAACGTTTCCTTGCAACGTAAAAGGAAAGGGAAAGGGGAAAAAATGCCCATCTTGAAGGCGATCCATATAAAAAAAAGGGGAATATCCTCAATTTTTACCGTTTCCGCCGCTTGGAGGAAGAAAAAGGGAGCAGAAGAAAGGTGCCAGCCTTCAAGGTGAATGAATGCCGTTTTGCAGAACAATGCGCCGCAAAGAAGCAACAGCAGCGCGACCCAGTCTTGTTTCAGAATCTGAATAAACTCTGGTTGGATTCGTGTGGTTATTAGTTCTAGTTTTGGTTTTTTTGGGAAGAGGGTTGAATATTGCTCGTTCAGCCCCAGTTCACCCTCGCTGAGTTTGCTGAGCGAGATTTGGGAGCGAAGGTTATAAAACAGATCCTTCCCTCGCCAAGGATTCGCGGGTTCCTTCCAAGCTCACCTGCTCAGGTATAAAAGGCTCAAACCTAATGGAAGCGAAGGGCTGCCTGCTCTTGGAAAGGGCCCAGGCTGGGTAGGCAGTCATCTCAGACATTTGAGAGAGGGAGCAGGACGAAATGAAACGGGCTCAACGCCGATTGCTTTCAATGGCGGGCGTTGAAACGAAGAACCCAGTGAACTGTGGCTCGTTGTGAGTTTTCAGGGCTGTATGGCCATGTTCCCGGAAGCATTCTTTCCTGACATTTCGCCTGCATCTATGGCAGGCATCACCAAAGGTTGTGAGGTCGACAATTCAGAGGTCAAGGCTGTGTTGGCGAACTTTCAACTCAGAGGGACTCAGGCAATTCTTGCACCGTGCCTTGAAGTCAGTTCTGACTTCTGTCAGTCCTATCAAGGGTTTGCCTTCGCCTTCCTCTGAGGCCGAGAGAGTGTGACTTGCCCAAGGTCACCCAGTGGGTTTCCATAGTCGAGGGGGATTCAAACCTTGGCCGCTGAGCTGTAATTTAAGGTTCAAAAACATTGCCCAATGCTCTCTTTCTCTGAAACATTTCCTCGTTTTGAAAACAGTGAAATTGGGAGATTCAGGCCTTTAGTGAGAGCCACACTTTTCACAAGCTATCTTGAGATCTCCTTTCGTCCAAGGCCCCTTCCACACAGCTGAATAAAATCCCACATTTTCTGCTCTGAACTGGACTATAGAGCAGTGTGGACTCAGATATCCCAGTTCAAAGCGGATATTGTGGGATTTTCTGCCTTGATATTCTGAGTTATATGGCTGTGTGGAAGGGTCCCAACTTTCGCCGAAAAGGGAGCTTCCTCGCAGGTCCATATATGACTAGGCTTATAATGTAGTCTTTGGACTTTGAGCAATCATAAAGCTCACAAATGACCAGTCTTCCTCCGAGACAGCTGGTTTTATTTTGCTTTCAATATAGAAATTTTAGTTTTAACATTTTGCAATTAATGAGGAGGATGAAGAGAGAAAGTGATGAAAAGGATGTCATTAGATGTGACATTATTATTATTAGGTTGCTGTGAGTTTTCCGGGCTGTATGGCTATGTTTCAAAGGCATTCTCTCCTGACGTTTCGTCCACATCTATAGCAGGCATCCTCAGAGGTTGCGAGGTCTGTTGGAAAACTATGCAAGTGGAGTTTATATATCTGTGGAAGGTCCAGCGTGGGAGAAAGAACTCTTGTCTGTTTGAGGCAGGTGTGAATGTTGCCATTAGCTACCTTGATTAGCAGTGAATGGTTTTGCAGCTTCAAGGCCTGTCTGCTTCCTGCCTGGGGGGATCCTTTGTTAGGAGGTGTTAGCTGGCCCTGATTGTTTCTTGTCTGGAATTCCTTTGTTTTCAGAGTGTTGTTCTTTATTTACTGTCCTGATTTTAGAGTTTTTTTTTAATACTGGTAGCCAGATCTGGTTCATTTTCATGGTTTCCTCCTTTTTATTGAAATTGTCCACCTGCTTGTGCATTTCAATGGCTTCTCTGTGCAGTCTGACATAGTGGTTAATAATAATAATAATAATAATAATAATAATAATAATAATAATAATAATAATAATAATAATGTAGTAGTAATAATAATAATAATAACTTTATTCTTATATCCCGCCCCATCTCCCCAAAGAGACTCGGGGTGGCTTACATGGGGATCAAGCCCTAAAAATACAACATTAGAGTAGTCCAGCATTTCTGTGTTCTCAGATGATATGCTGTGTCCAGGTTGGTTCATCAAGTGCTATTCCCTGCCTGGGGGAATCCTTTGTCGGGAAGCGTTAGCTGGCCCTGATTGTTTCATGTCTGGAATTCCCGTTTTCGGAGTGTTGTTCTTTACTTACTGTCCTGATTTTAGAGTTCTGACATTTATTATTATTATGATTGTTCACAGAAGTCACACCAACATACACACAAGTCCTCACTCGGACTTTGGAAAAGTTCTCTGTGGCGTTGATTTGACATATATATATATATATATATATATATACATATATATATACATATACATACATACATATATATATATATATATATATATATATATATATATATATATATATATATATACATACACACACACACACACACACACACACACACACACTTTATTGGGGAAGAAACAGCTCCACATGAAAAGTCTCCCGGCGAGAAGGCGAAAAAGAGCGTTTAGCCAAGGATGCGCCAACGAGAGAGAGCGGAGCAGAGAAACCTCTCCCTCTCTTTCCCTCGGAATGAGCCAAACCCCTCGGCTAATCTCCCTGCAAAGTTCCGAGGCAGCCCATTGGCCGACGTCAGGGGCGTCACAGAATTCCCCTTCTCCTCATTGGCCCTTTCCACGTGCGGGCCATCCTCACGTGCTTCCGGTTGGAGAGAAAAAAAAGTGTGGATGAGCGATTTTTTTTAAAGGGAGAGTTTGTGGCAAGATCGGAGCTGTCAGAGATACATATTTTTTTTGGAGGGGGGTTGCTTTTATTTATATATATATATATAACGTCAATATATTAGGCAGGAAGGGAAGAAAGAAGGCGGGGTGTGGGTTCAGAGGCTGAGAAAACAGAGGAGGGAGAAGAAGAGGAGGAAAGAAGAAGGATTAGAAATAAGCCCTGCACGTGCGATCCGGCGATTGACACCCTCCTCCGCGAGCAAACACTTCTTGGGGGAAGAAGAAGAGGATGGATGGGGCGATGGTGAGGAAGACTTTGCGGGAGGGGGCGGGGTTTTGAAGGGGGCTGCTTGTGTGGTGATCTTTTCTCCCCCTCCTTTACCCCCCCTTTTTTTTGGAGGGGGGGAAGGGGGAGCCCAGAGAGAGCGAGAGAGAGAAATAAAACTGCCCCAAAACAGTTTGAATCGCTCCAAATGGATGTCTCTCTCTAGTTGTGTGGGGATCTTCTGCTCCCCCTCTTTTACCCTTTTTTTGAGGGGGAGGGGAAAGGGGGAGCCGAGATAGATAGAGAGAGAGAAATATAACTGCAAGAAAAAGCGACTCGCTCCCAATGGATAATATCTCTCTCTAGTCTGCTCCGAGCCAACAAGTGGATTTGGTTTTTTGCCTTGGACAGCACTCCTCGGGTGGTGTTTTGGTTTGTGTTTTTCCCTAAAGAAGATTATAATTGAATTGGAAGCAAGGGTCCGGAGAAGGAGGAAAGAAAAGAGAGAAACAGAGACACAGAGAGAGACAGAGAAAGAGACACAGCGAGGAGAGCCAAGCCTGGCGCTTTCCGGTAGAGCTGGCGGCTGACTATGGAAGAGCAGGCGGACCCTAAAAGCCAGCGAGAGCCTGCTCCTACCACTACCACCATCGCCACCACCACCAGCGCCCTCAATGCCAGCGCCACCAGCACCGCCAGCACCGCCAGCGGCAGCACCAGCAGCAGCGATGGGGAAAGCCTCCCGGTCTCTCCCAGCAGCCACCCGCCCTTGTCTCCCGTCGTCTCGGTGGCCCACCACCACCCGCACCACCACCACCATCACCACCACCACCACCACCCCCAGCACCACCAGCACCCCCTTCAAGCGCAACAGCGGCCGCCGCCTCCTCCTCCTCCTCCTCTTCCTCCTCCTCCGCCACAGCGCACCACCAACTTCTTCATCGACAACATCCTGAGGCCGGACTTTGGCTGCAAGAAGGAGCAGCAGCAGCTCTTGATCTCACTCTCCGGAGGAGGAGGAGGAGGAGGAGGAAGCGGAGGAGGAGGAGGAGGAGGAGACCTAGACCGTGCGGGCAGCTCAGGTAGAGAAAACGTCAACCCACTGCTGGGGAGCAGGACCCCCAACCCGGCCTCCTCCTCCTCCTCTTCCTCCTCCTCCTCGGGGCTCCTTAGCGCAGAGTCAGAGACGGGCCCCTCTGCCACGGGCTCCAAAGCCAGCCCCACCGCCAAGCCCCCTTCCTCCTCTTCCTCCTCCTCTTCCTCCTCCTCCTCCTCTTCCTCTTCCTCCTCCTCCTGCTGCTCGGAAGGCAGCGGACCTCACCCGGCGAACTATGGGGAGCACGCCAACCCGGCCATCCTGCTCATGGGCTCCAGTAATGGAGGGCCCGCCGTGGGGGCCAAGGGCGAAGGGAAGCAGCCGCTGGTTTGGCCGGCCTGGGTTTACTGCACGAGGTATTCAGACCGACCGTCCTCCGGTAAGAATCCCTCCTCGGAGAAAACCCGAAACGCGCCCCTCGCCTCTCCCTGCCCCGCTCGCTTCGCCCCTCTCCGGCCAAACCAGGCCTCCTCTCCTGGCGCCCTGCTTGGCCGTTCCCGCTCCCTCTCCCTGGCTTTGAGTCCTGTCCTTCTAAGGGGGGGGGGGGCGACAAGTTAATTTTGCCCCCGAGGAGGCCCATAGGGTGTTGGCTTGAAAAGGGAGGGAACAAGGGTCTCGCAAAGAGAGGTTCCTCCGCCGTCTGCCCATCCTGCTCCTTCCCTGGATTAGAGAGTGTACTGTCTGTCCAAGCCTTTCCTCTCTGCCTTTGCAATCGGGCTCATTCGGCCAACAGTTTTGCCCTTTTCAACCTGTTTTTTTAAACTCCCAAGTTTATGATGATGGCTTGGGACTCACGGCTCGGTTGATGGGGTGTTGACTTGTAAAGGGGGAGCCCACAAATGGGAACAAGGGCCTTGCAAATAGAGGTTCCTCCGCCATCTGCCCATCCTGCTCCTTCCTGGATTAGAGTGTCCTCTCCAAGCCTTTCCCCGCTGCCTTTGCAATCGGGCCCCTTTGGCCAACAGTTTTGCCTTGTTTTATTTCCTTCCAAGTTTATCACAATAGCCTGGGTCTCTCGGCTCGGTTGATAGGTAGCGTAAACTCGCCTTTGTTATATTTATTCTTCTTTTAAGAGGGATTAGTATCACAGAGGAGAACCGTGGCTTGCAAAAATGCTCAGGGTCCCATCGATACTAACCATTGGCTGCAGTTCGTTGATATTTTCAAACTGGGTTGCTGTGAGTTTTCCGGGCGGTGTGGCCATGCTCCAGAAGCATCCTCTCCTGACGTTTCGCCCACATCTATGTCAGGTTGGGAGGTATGGAGAGAATGCTTCTGAAACTATGGCCATACATCCCGGGAAACTCACAGCAACCCAGTAATTCTGGCCACGAAAACCCTGACAACACATATTTTCAAACTCCCACCAAAAAAAATGCCCCTTTATGCTTATGCCTGCTCTGCGGTTTGTTTGCCATCACTTTCGGGGCCTCAAACAGGATTTCCTAGGCAGCTCAACAAAAGCGTTTTCCACAATTACTGGTTTGGAAAAATGCATTAAATGCCTTCCGAGACCAATCCTTTCCCCGCCATAGTGGATTTTTTTTTTTAAAAAAGGCTTTAAATGTAAATTCTAAAATAGATGGCTTGAGAAGGCCCAAAGGAGAAACAGTCCAGGCAAAAATATACCCGGGAGACGGAGACCTAGGCCCCTTCCACACGGCTGAATAAAATCCCACATTATCTGCTTTGAACTAGGATATGATATATGGCAGTATGGACTCAGATATCCTAGTTCAAAGCAGATATTGTGGGATTTTCTGCCTTGATATTCTGGGTTATATGGCTGTGTGTGTGGAAAAGCCCCGAATCCCTTCTACAGCATTTCCAAGCTACGACTCCTTCCTTATTCCGAGTGGAGCCCCTTTCCTATGCTTCTCTTTCGCCTTTTAGTATTTAATAAATGCCCACAGCACTTTATTTCATAGATGATAATAATAATAATAATAATAATAATAATAATAATAATAATAATAATAATAATATGTCCAGACTTCTGCCTCTTCGAAGTGTGTTGACTTCATCAAGTCAACACGAAAGGCCCGGCTTTTTTAGTCTTGGGGTGATAAGATTCCCGCTTTGAGGAAGGTTTTTAGGATCAGGACGAGGGATCTGGACCATCTGAGGCCCTTTGTCCCTTCTCAGCCCTAGGCGGAGTGCGTTGTGTTGTGTGTTGGTTGTTTATTTTTAATTCGAATGGAAGAAAACCAAGCCAAAATCTTACTTTCGAAAACGTATCTATTTATCTATCTCTTATCTGTCTACATTTCTTGCTATCATCATCACCATCATCACTATCATCACCATCATTGGGTTGTTGTGAGTTTTCATTATTATCATTACTAGAACGGCTTTTAATTTCAGATTAAAGGGGGTCGGATGGTTTCTAGCCGAGGCGCCGTTGCCGATGGAGGCGTCTCTGCGTTTTCTTATTTTTGTCCAGCTCCGAAAGCGCCTTGTTTGCTGGCAAAAGGGGTCCTTCTTTGAAGGAAGGGGACGAAAAACTGAATGCAAACGGGTCTTGGATGTGTGTGTACGATGGAGAGAGGACAAAACGGGGACGGAAAAGGACGCCGCCGCCGCAAAGGCAGCCGAGGCCTTTTCCTTCGCGCTTTCTTTTCCTCGCCGCCGCCGCTGCGAAGGAAAATCCAGGCCCCGGGGCCTTGGCTGCCGTCTCCCTCCGAGCCTGAGGGGGCTTCCTTCGGCTTTTCCCCTTCCCTTCCCGAGGAATGGGACCGAGAGGCCTTCGCTTTATTCCTCGGCCCCGGTTCCTCTCCTTGGGCCGCTCTGGGGAGGATTGCCAAGCCGCCTTGGAGAGGGCGAAGGAGAAGAAGAGGGCTAGCGAAGGGAGGAAGGCAAGGCCAGCGCAGGGGAACTTTTCGGTCTTTGCCCGGGAAAGGTTAGAGACAAGCCACGGGACCCGCCACACTGCAGGCCCGGCCTTGAGGCGGGAGGCTGGGAAACATGGCTGTGGAGAGATGGAGGGAAAGAAGGGCATGGATAGATGGATGGAGGAAGGAAGGAAGGAAGGAAGGAAGGAAGCAGGGAGGCTGGCGCCCAGCGAAGACCATCCCTAAAGCGCCCCAGGTCGCTTTCTTCTAGCTATCCTAGATCGGCCTTCCTCCCTCCCTTCTCCCTTGCCTTCCTTCCTTCTCTCCTATTCTCTCCTTCCTACCCTCCACTTCCTTTTCATCTTCCTATTTCTCTTTCTTGTTTCCTTCATTCTCTTTCTTGTATTCTCCTTCATTCCTTCCTGTCTTCCCTCCCGCCTTCTCTCCTTCCTTCTCCCCCGTTTTCCTTCCTTCCTTCCTTCCTTCCTTCCTTCCTTCCTTCCTTCCTTCCTTCCTTCCTTCCTCCCTCCCTCCCTTCCTTCCTCTCTTATTTCTTTTCTTATTTCCTTTCTTCTTTCCTATATCCCTCCTCCTTCTCCCCTCCATCCTCTCCTTCCTCCCTCCCTTCTCTCTTTCCTTCTTTCCTTCTCTTCCTTCTTTCCTGTTCTCTCCTTCATATCCTATCCTCCCCTCCCCTTCCTTTTCATCTTCCTACTATCTCACCTTTCTTCCTTTCCTATTCTCTTTCCTTCCTTCCTATTTTCCCTTCTGCCTTCTCCCCACCCTTCTCCCCTTTTCCTTCCTTCCTTTCCTCTGCTCTTCCTTCTTTCTTTTCTTCTCTCCTCTTCCCTTTCTTCCCTTTTTCTTTTCTCCTTCCTTCTATCCCTCCTTCCTTCTCCCCTCCTTTCTCTCCTTCCTTCCTATCTTCCCCCTTGCCTTCTCCCTTCCCTTCTCACCTTTTTCCTTCCTTCCTTTGTCTCTTCCTTCTTTCTTTTCTTATTTCTTTCTCTTTCCTTTCTTCCCCCTTTTCTTCTCTCTTTCCTTCCTTCCTTTCTTCCTTCCTTCCTTCCTTCCTTATTTAAACACAGACAGATAGGGTAGGTGGCGTTTTCTCATGAAATAGTTGCACCCTAGCCAGAAAAAAGGGAAAATCTGAAAACACTCACACAAATCCACCAAACTAAAACCAACCCACCTACCAACTCAAGAAAACTGCCTTCTTCGGCACCACATTTTGGACCTTTCAGAGTAGGCACCACATTTTAGACCTTCCTTGCTTCTTCCCCCTTT
Organism: Anolis carolinensis; assembly: GCF_035594765.1. Lineage (NCBI taxonomy): Eukaryota > Metazoa > Chordata > Lepidosauria > Squamata > Anolidae > Anolis > Anolis carolinensis. The sequence goes on from NC_085841.1 coordinate 253,234,384, forward strand.
TCTTCTCTCCTTCCTTCCATCCTGTCATCCCTCCTTCCTTCTCCCCTCCTTTCTCTCTTTCCTTCCCTCCTTCCGGACCAGCCATTGATCCCTCCTGTCCCTCTATCAGCAACCGCCATCTCCATGTTGACCCCCCCCCCCCCCCCTTCGCCTGGAAAACGCCGAAAAGCCACTTTGACGGGCTGGATGGCGGCATCTCGGGGCAGTGATTGAGCTGTCAGCGCCGCTTTCCGGGGTCCGGCCAGAGTGAGTGGCCACCTCCCAGTCTAGGCTCTTTCCCCCATTTCCAAATGAAAAATGAAAAATAAAGCCCACCCCGCCACAAGGACGGCATCTCTTTCCCTTGGGAGACCAGCCAGCGTTGGGTTTTCCAGGCGGCACGATCTAGGCCTCCTTTTTAGGCTGGATCCTCGCTGCTATATAATGTAGTTTGAATCGGCATTATATGGTCATCGCAGACTCATATAATGCCGTCGATTTAAACTGCATTATAGGGCAGTGTTAGTCCAAGCTCAGCTTGGCTGAATTCCCCCCTCAAAAGGAAGTCAGTCCGTGGAAATCCCAAGGATCCAAAGGATCCAGTATTTATTTAATGTGTCAGAAGCAAACCGAGGGTACAGCTGTGTATTTAAAAACACAAGCAAAGTTAAAAACTTGGCATGATACTAAATCTCCTTTGACCATTAGCTGGCCACTTGGAGTGCCTCTGGTGTTGCTTATAAGAAGGTCCTTCATTGTGCGTGTGGCAGGGCTCAGTCTGCATTATAGTAGGTGTAATGGGTCCAGTAGGAAATTAACTACAGATAGGGCTCAGATCCGAAGAGAGACTGGTATTCCCAGCAGTCCCACTATCCCCTCCCAGCTCACGGCTCCCAGAGATTTGGTCTCTTCTTGAACTGTGGGTCTTGCATTTCTCCAAAGGAAAGGGCGGGGCGGGGGGGGGGGGACGAGGGGAAGAGAGAGAGAGAAAGATAGAGAGAGAAAGACAGAAAAAGGCCTTTAGGAAACCTTTCAGGATTGCCTCTTATTTTTGTAAGCGAGGAAAAGGGAGGACATAATAACCATCATAATAATTATGTGATAGCTGACGAAACGGAATTGTTGGTGCCAGAAATCGGGAGGAAATGATGCAGGTTTAAAAATGTCTGCTCGAAGGGGTTTGTTTTGAAAGAAGCCGGGTCTCCTTTCTCTTGTTTCCTTGTTTTGTGAGTCTAGCACACTTTTTATTTATTTGTTTTTAGTGGCGGAACATCTCTTTAGAGTCCTAGGAGTCTTTGAGGTTGGGAAACCCTCTAACTATCTCTCAATCCACGTATGGAAAGGTTTGTTTTATGGCAGGAGGAGAAATCCTACTCAAAAGAGACAACACCCCACCTATAGAGGTTTCTATTTATTTATTTATTTTGCAACCTTAAAATACTAATCCCTCGATCCGTGTTTCCCTATCCTAAAATCATACGATTTTATTACTTCGAAAACATTGGCGATAGATTTAGAAATAATTCGTAATACGATTGCAAAATCCTCTGTAACGTCAATAGATACAAAGCACAGGCGTTCTGTCTGTGGCTGTTTCTCTGTCTTTATCTATATACTGAGGATAAAAAAAAAGCAACACAGATATAATTAAGCGGTGTTGTGTAATGGATGTAAAATTGCACATCCATATTGCATTTGAATTTATATATACAGTATGTGTGTGCGTATGTATACACAACACACACATACATGCAAATTCCCAACAGCATACAGACAAGAAATGTGCACTTTTGTTTTGTTTTTGTGTCAGGAGCGACTTGAGAAACTGCAAGGCGCTTCTGGTGTGAGAGATTTGGCCGTCTGCAAGGACGTTGCCCAGGGGACACCCGGATGTTTGATGTTTTACCATCCTGTGGGAGGCTCCTCTCATGTCCCTGCATGGGGAGCTGGAGCTGACAGGCGGGAGCTCACCCCGCTCTCTGGATTCGAACCCACAGTCCTGCCGGCACAAGGGTTTATCCCACGCGCCACCGAGGACTCCATCTTTGCGTTGAATGGGTGTATTTGAACCTGAGCAAGGGAGGGAAGCTCTTGGAGGCTTCTCTCCAGAGTCCAGGCCTGGGGCTTCTTTCTTGGACACGGTTTTGCGGCTGAAACCTGCGTTGCCCGGTCTTTTTGCAAGCAGTCCATTGAAAGACGGAGTAGGGGCCTTGAAGCATAATTTAGGATAGGACAAAGGGTCTCTGAAAGGCCCCCCAGTCGGGTTTGGACAAGAGGATAACTGAAATATGGGGCTGGCTGTGAACCTGCGAGGAGGTTTACGAAGGAGAAGGGAATAGATTTCCAGCCAAAGGTCAGAAATCCCCCCTCTCCCTCTGTATATAAGAGAGAGAGAGAGAGAGAGAGAGAGAGAGAGAGGTGTATGAATGTATATGTATGTGTATGTGTGTGTGTGTGTGTGTGTGTATATATATATATATATATATACACGTGTATATTTGTATGTATGAGTATGTAAATGTATGTCTATAAAGATATATTCCCCTTCCACCCAGCTGAATAATATCCCACATTATCTTCTTTGAACTGGAATATATGGCAGTGTGGACTCAGATATCCCAGTTCAAAGCAGATGTTATGGGCTTTCCTGCCTTGGTATTCTGGGTTATATCGCTGTGTGGAAGGGCCCATAGAGAGATATAGAGATACAAATTGAAACAAGGTAACTCACAACAAGTATAGGCTTTCTACAAAAGAGACACAACATCAATTCCCGAGTGTACCACAACTATCAAGCAAATGAAGCACTAGGGAAAGCAGACTATTGCAGGATTTACATGTGTGTGTGTGTGTGTGTGTGTGCATACAGGCATATGTATAAATGTGTGTCGTGTGTGTATATATACATGCGTATGTATCTGTAAATATATATGTGTGTGTATGAATATAATATATGTGTGTATGTGTATGAACACACATGTATATTTGTATGTACCCTGAAAATAAGACAGGGTCTTATATTATTTTTTGTTGCAAAAGATTCATTAGGGCCTATGTATACCTGTCTGGATTCTATTTACCTTTTAAAATGAGCTGTAACTAGGTCTTTTTATTCGAAGTAGGCTTTATATTTGAGCATCCTCAAAAATCCTGAAAAATCATGCTAGGGCTTATTTTCAGGGTAGATCTTATTTTCAAGAAAACAGGGTATGTGTGTAGATATACAGAAAGAGAGAGAGCCCTTCCACACAGCCCTATATCCCAGAATATCAAGGCAGAAAATCCCACATTATCTGAGTGTGGACTTAAATAACCCAGTTCAAAGCAGATATTGTGGGATTTTCTGCCTTGATCTTCTGGGATATAGGGCTGTGTGGAAGGGCCCAGAGAGAGAGATACAAATTGAAATAAGAGAATGCACAAAAAGTATAGGCTTTCTACAGAAGGGACACAACATTAATTCTCGAGTGTGCTAGTAGAAGCACTAGGGAAGGCAGACTATTGCAGGATTTACATCTTTGTGTATATACGTGCGTGGGCCCTTCCACACAGCCCTATATCCCAGAATATCGAGGTAGAAAATCCCACAATATCTGCTTTGAACTGGGTTATTTGAGTCCACGCTGCCATATATTCAAAGCAGAAAATTCAAAGCAGAAAATGTGGGATGTTATTCAGCTGTGTGGAAGGGGCCCCTGTGTGCATACAGGTATATATGTGTGTCGTGTATATATGCATGTATATGTATACAGTAGAGTCTCACTTATCCAACGTTCTGGATTATCCAACGCATTTTTGCAGTCAATGTTTTCAATGCATTGTGATATTTTGGTGCTAAATTCGTAAATATAGTAATTACTACATAGCATTAATGTGTAATGAACTACTTTTTCTGTCAAATTTGTTGTATAACATGATGTTTTGGTGCTTAATTTGTAAAATCATAACCTATTTTGATGTTTAATAGGCTTTTTCTTAATCTCTCCTTATTATCCAACATATTCGCTTATCCAACGTTCTGCCGGCCCGTTTATGTTGGATAAGTGAGACTCTACTGTATATGTATAGATGTGTGTGTATATATATGAAGGAACATGAATATATGTGTGTCGTGTATGTATGTATAGATGTGTATCTATGTGTGTATATATATGACTTGAGGATGAAGGTGTGTAGATGTACACTACACACCTTCATCCTCAAGTCAGTCCCAACTGAAGGGAAACCTCGGAGCCGGGGGGGGGGGGGGAGTTGACGGGAAGCTTCCCCGCAGGGCCAAGGCTTTCCCACCCAAGATGGCTCCTTTCCCAGCTTCCCTTCTTGCGGCTCTAAAGGCTGCCTCTCGTCGGCTTCCGCCTCAACCCGGCGGTCTCGAGACGCCCACAGTTTCGCGTGGGGTGGGTGGGAGGCAAAGGAGGCGCGGGGGCCTGTGTTAGCAGAGGGAGAAGGGTCTTCTTTCTGAAGAGAACGGGCCTGGGGTGGGTTTTCGGCCTCCAAATCCCCTCCTCTGGCTCAGCAATGGAGAGGAGAGTCACTTGTTCTCAGAGTTCGGAGGAGGAGAAGTCTGCGGGAGAAAGACTGCTCCGAGCCTTTCGTTTAAACGTTGCTCCTGCTTTTCGCCGAACTGCTCCTTCATCCAAGCAGTAGGAAAAGGGGACCAGGAGGGAAGGGGCTTCCCGTTGGAGCCATCAGATTTCAACGTATTTAGAATTTAGCTGGGAAAAGAGACTCGCAAAAACAAGGCCCCGAGGAAGGCGAAGGGGGAAAGAACGGCGCGGGGATGAACGTAGGATTTGCTTATCCTCGTGTCAGAAGCGAACCGAGGGTACAGTTATAATGTATTTAAAAACACAAAGTTGAAAAACTTGGCATCCTACTAAGCGTGCTTTGACCAGCAGCTGGCCACTTGGAGTCCCACTGGTGTTGCTATAAGAAGGTCCTCCATTGTGTATGTGGCGGGGCTCAGGCTGCATTGTCATAGGCAAGGCCATAGCCAGAATTATTATATATATATATAATATATGTTGGTAAAATATATATTCGAACTGCTTTATATATATATATATATTCGAAAGCAGTTCGAATATATATTTTACCAACATAAAAAAGAAGTTTCAAATCACCACCATCACCATCACACCCCCCCCCCAATAAATATATATATATTGGTGGTGATTTGAAACTTCTTCTTTTTTATAGCGAATCATGAAGAATAGTTCCATAATATAAAATAATTTCGAAATCAGGCTCCATCGATGAACTTCAGTGGACACTCAAGGCAGATAAAGTTCAGTGGACACTCATGGGGTTTGGTTAACCAGTTAAAATTCACGAGTAAACCAGGTTTTTTTTAAACCTGAAAAATTTCGGGGGGGGGGGTTTGAACCCTTACCCCCCCCCCCCCATGGCTACAGCCTTGGTCATAGGTGGTCTATGGTTAGACGCTGCCCTTTCCCCACCCACAATAACAACGGGGGGGGGGGGGCGGGGGTGGGTGAAACTACTCACTTTGTTTATTTAGGATCCATTCTTTCCACTTACCTTGGAAGCGGAGTGGACGCCTCTTGCTGCGCCTTTGCAAAGCAGGGGAAAAACCAGGGTCGATCTCGTTTGGTTTTTGTTAGAATTCAGGCCAGACACACAAAAAACTCCAAAACATCCCAAAATACCCCCCCCCCCCTCCCGAATTGGCAGACAAATTATCCCATCCATGGCTTTCAAGGGAGTTTGGTCTCAAAAAACCAGCCTGCTGTGGAAAGGTTAAGACGCCAGGACTTTCCAAAGAAAGGCCTTTGGGGAGATCCCCTTCCCACAATATCTTCTGGAGTTGTTCAATCTCGCCATCCATTTTTCTCCACTTTTGGGGGTCTGTGTAAAGAATTGACCAGAAAGCCTGTAGCTTCAGGAATGAACTTGATGGCGGCATTCAAACTCTTCGGAATGAGAGCTGGTGTTGGGGAATCTAAGCTGTTAGGCTCAAAAATAATCCTCAGTTATAGCAGAGCACCAGAAGTAAACTTCATAAGCAGCAGAAACTCAGGTGTGGTGGGCTAGGATAAGCTTCCATTCCTCAGGATGGTTTAGGATTGCAGTGTCAGAACTTTAGGTTCAAAAATATTCTCTTCGGTTCCATCTTTTATTTGCATTTCTTCCTTCCTTCCTTCCTTCCTTCCTTCCTTCCTTCCTTCCTTCCTTCCTTCCTTCCTTCCTTCCTTCCTTCCTTCCTTCCTTCCTTCCTTCCTTCCCATAACATATAGGGTAGTTGGCATTTTCTTTCTTTCTTTTTCCTTTTCGCTTTCCTTCCTCTCCTTCACTCACTCCCTTCTTGGAGAGAGGAAGAGCTGGCGGCGTTGGGTCGGGATGCTTCAGGCCTCCTAGGCCCAGTCCCGACCAACTCGCGTGGATGTGTGAATGTGTGGAAAGACAAGAGGGTCAAGGAAGAGTCGGGAAAGCAGCGTTATCTTCAGGTTCAGCTTGGAAAGTCGAGGGATTCCCAAAGCAGCGTTGTGCAGTGCTCCTCATATCCCCATTTTAAAAAGGTGATATAGTTTGTCCCCTTTGAAAGTGTGTTTTCAAAAAGCTTTCCCTATATTCCTAAACAGTCACGCAATAGCCGCAGCGGTGTCTAGACGGCTTATTTCCTTTTTGCATTTAAAAGAGAAGTTTGGATCCAGGCATGCTGTGCCCATAGCGGAATAAAGGCCCCTTAAACGCTTAAACTACTTTGCTACCCCAAATATAGAGAGATCTAGTAGGAAATAATAATAATAATAATAATAATAATAATAATAATAATAATAATAATAAACCGCCACATAACCCAGTATTTTTTCGAACCGAAACCAAATTTACAGAAGGCAAACCATCTTTGTTATTTTTGTAGACTTCCACTTGATAAGATATTTGAAACATTTTCTCCTGCCTGTTTTAATGGCAAAATCATTTCCTTACGGGAGCCCTTCTTATGGAACCTGTGTGCAAACTACAGGGCAGAATTTATGCAGTTTGACACCATTTCATATGAAGTTGAAGAACAAAACACTTCTAGGGCCGAAGTTTACCCATGCCTGGTTAAGATGATGATGATGATGATGATGATGCAGAGCTCTTGATTCAGATCGTATGTTCTCAAGGGGAGATCTAGCATAGATGCGTCCTTGCTTCAGCTGCAACATTTAGCACTTTGGCACCCTATGGACCTTAGTCAATCTGGGAAAATGTTGTGGTGCCCCTTGCCCTTTATGTCCTAAGCAGGCCCTTATTTTGCTTAATGGTTCATCCCTCCCAGGGTGTTTGCTTCCCATGTAGGTGCACCCTTGGTTCAGTTGTACCACTTGCATTCTTGCATTCTGTGATCCAGTAGGAGACGGCTACAGTGCCCTCCCCCCTTGCCCTAAGGAGGGGCTAATTTTACTTGGCCCAGCCTTGTGTGTGTGTAGATCATGTAGTTGAGCCCTATGGTCCATGGTCAATCCAACAATTCATTATTGTTGTTGTTGTTGTTGTTGTTGTTGTTATTATTATTATTATTATTATTATTATGAATATGCATGCTTGGCATTATTATTATTGTGCATTTACATTTTTGCAGCCTATGGTCAACCTTTAATGGATTTTTATGATGGTGATAATGTTGATGTAGGTGCAAATGCATCTACAAATGCAAATGGTTCAGCTGTACCATTTGCAGTCTTGCACCCTATAGTCCATGGTCAATCTGGCTATTATTATTATTATTATTATTATTATTATTATTATTATTAAGATGTCGCATTGATTCAACTGCATCATTTGCACTTCTGCAACCTATGGTCTATGGTCAATCTGACGATTATAGTTATGATGATGATGATGATGATAATGATGAGTATTATTAGTATGCCCCATTGGTTCAGTTGTACCATTTACACTTTTGCATCCTATGGTCCATGGTCAATCTGGCTATTCTGATTAGTAGTAGTAGTAGTAGTAGTAGTAGTAGTAGTAATAGTATCTCCCATTGTTTCACCTGTACCATTTGTACTTTTGGTCATTCCAGCAAACAACAACAACAACAACAACAACAACAATGCTCTTTTAGTTCATCTGTATCATTTGAGCTGTTGCACCCTATGCTCCATAGTCAGTCTGGTTATTATTATTAGTAGCAGTCTTAGTATTATTAGTATGCCTTATTGGTTCATCTGTACCATTTGCACTTTTGCACCCTATGGTCCATGATCAATCTAGTTGTTGTTGTTGTTAGTAGTATGGCCCATTGGTTCATTCCTACCATTTACACACTTGCACCATATGGTCCATTGTCGATCTGTCTATCATCATTATAATCATCATCATCATCATCATCATCATCAATAAGATGCCTCATTGGTTCAGCTATGCCACTTGCACTCTTGCACCCATGGTCCATGGTCAATTTGGCTGCTGCTGTTGTTGTTGTTGTTGTTATTCCCTATTGGTTCAGCTGTGCCATACAGGCCTGAACAACCTGTGATCCTCCAGGTGTTTGGGACTCCAACTCCCAGAAGCCCTAGCCAACTTGTCCAATGGAGCTGAAGTCCAAAACACCTGGAATACCACAGGCTGTGCAGGCACCTGGCTATTATTATTATGACACTATATAACATTTTTTAAAAAAATCTGTTCCTGGTTTCAAAATGTTACTTCCTGTTTTATTGTGTGGTGCTTACTTTGAAAGTAGTTGTTATCCTCCAGAAACTTAGTTTTTTGTGGCTGCCAGAAACTCTGTTGAATTGGTTGAGACTATTAAAAAACTATAGCAAGATGTGCTGCAGGATGTGCAGCAAAAACAAAGTTTTTGCACTTTACTGCTTCTCATGTTTTTATGATAGAACCAATTAGGTAGTGACATTGATAATCCAGGAACAAAAATCCTATTACATATATAGTGTTATTGCTATTATTATTATGCCCCATTGGTTAAGCTGTACCATTTGCACTTTCACACCCTATGGTCCATGATCAATCTGGTTATTATTATTATTAGTATTAGTATTGTTAGCATGCCCCATTGGTTCATCTGTACCATTTGCACTTTTGCACCACATGGTCTACAATCAATCTGGCTAGTATTATTATTATTATTAGCATTATTAGTATTATTAGTTTGCCCCCTTGGTTCAGCTGTACCATTTGCACTTTTGGTCAATTCAGCTAATAATAGTAGTAATAATAATCATCATCATGCTACATTGGCTCAGCTTTACCATTTGCACGTTTGCATCCTATGGTCCATGATCAATCTGGTTATTATTATTATTATTATTATTATTATTATTATTATTATTATTATTATTATTTCCTCTTGGTTCAGCTGTACCATTTGCACTGTTGATCATTCCAGCAAATAATAATAACAATGCTGCATTGGTTCAGCTGTACCATTTGCACTTTTGGTCAATCCCGCTAATCATCATCATCATCACCACGCTTCATTGGTTCAGCTTTACCATTTGCACTTTTGCACCATATGGTCCATGATCAATCTAATTATTATTAGTATTACTATTATTAGTATCCCCCCCTTGTTTCAGCTGTACCATTTGCACTTTTGGTCATTCCAGCAAATAATAATAACAATGCTCCTTTGGTTCAGCTGTACCATTTGCACTTTTGTAACCTATGGTCCATGGTCAATCAGGCTATTATGATTATTAGTATTATTAGTATGACCCATTAGTTCTGCTGTACCATTTGCACTTTTGGTCAACCCAGCTAATAATAATAATAATAATAATAATAATAATAATAATAATAATAATAATGCCTCATTGGTTCATCTATATCATTTGTACTTTTGCACCTATGGTCCATGATCAATCTGGCTATTAGTATTAATATTAGTATTATTACTATGCCCCATTGGTTCAGCTGTACCATTTGCACTTTTGCACTCTATGATCCATGGTCAATCACTTTTGGTCAATCCAGCTAACAACAACAACAACAACAACAATAATAATAATAACAACAACAACAGCAGCAGTAACAACAACAACAATCCTCCATAGGCTCAGCTGTATAATTTGTACTTTTGCACCTATGGTTCATGATTAATCTGGCTATGATGATGATGATGATGCCCCTTAGGTTCAGCTGTACCACTTGAACTTTTGCACCATATGGTCCATGATGAATCTGGTTATTATTATTATTATTATTATTATTATTATTATTATTATTAGTACTATTACTATTATTAGTATCCCCCTTTGGTTCAGCCGTACCACCTGCACTTTTGCACCATATGGTCCATGGTCAATCTAGTTGTTGTTGTTGTTGTTATTATTATTATTATTATTATTATTATTATTATTATTATTATTATGCCCCTTTGGTTTAGCTGTACACTTGAACTTTTGCACCATATGGTCCATGATCAATCTGGTTATTATTATTATTATTAGTAGTATTATGCCCCTTTGGTTCAGCTGTACCACTTGCATATTTGCACCATATGGTCCATGATCAATCTGGTTATTATTATTATTAGTATTATTAGTATGCCCCATTGGTTCAGCTGTACCACTTGCACTTTTGCACCATATGGACCATGATCAATCTGGTTATTATTATTATTATTATTATTAGTAGTAGTAGTAGTAGTATTATTATTAGTATTCTCCTTTGGTTCAGCTGTACCACTTGCACTTTTGCACCATATGGTCCACGATCAATCTGGTTATTATTATTATTATTATTATTATTATTATTATTATTATTAGTAGTAGTAGTAGTATCAGTATTATTAGTATTCCCCTTTGGTTCAGCTGCACCACTTGCACTTTTGCACCATATGGTCCATGATCAATCTGGTTGTTATTATTATTAGTAGTAGTAGTATTAGTATTATTAGTATTCCCCTTTGATTCAGCTGTACCACTTGTACTTTTGCACCATATGGTCCATGATCAATCTGGTTATTATTATTATTAGTAGTAGTATCAGTATTATTAGTATTCTCCTTTGGTTCAGCTGCACCACTTGCACTTTTGCACCATATGGACCATGATCAATCTGGTTATTATTATTATTATTATTATTAGTAGTAGTAGTAGTAGTAGTATTATGCCCCTTTGGTTCAGCTGTACCACTTGCACTTTTGCACTATATGGACCATGATCAATCTGGTTATTATTATCATTAGTAGTAGTATCAGTATTATTAGTATTCCCCTTTGGTTCATCGGTACCACTTGCACTTTTGTACCATATGGACCATGATCAATCTGGTTGTTGTTGTTATTATTATTATTATTATTATTATTAGTAGTAGTAGTAGTATTCTCCTTTGGTTCAGCTGTACCCCTAGCACTTTTGCACCATATGGTCCATGATCAATCTGGTTGTTGTTGCTATTATTATTATTATTATTATTATTATTATTATTATTATTATTATTATTATTATTAGCAGTATTAGTATACAAGTACCACTTGCTCTTTTGCACCATATGGACCATGATCAATCCAGCCATTGATGCTGGTTCAGCTGCACTAATGGTCCATCAGGGAGATTTCTGTGGTGCCCCCTCTCCCCGCCGCTCCTTTCTTTCCCTTCGAGGCGCATGGCTTCTTCTTTCCCTGCCGGCCTGGGTGTGTGGGCCCCTGCCGTCCTTCCTTCCTTCCTTCCGGTGGTGGGTCCCGGGTGGGCGGGCGGGCGCGCGCGTCCCCGGTCTCCTTCCCGCGCTGACTGCCTCTGTCCGCAGGTCCCCGCACGCGGAAGCTGAAGAAGAAGAAGAACGAGAAGGAGGACAAGCGGCCGCGGACGGCCTTCACGGCTGAGCAGCTGCAGAGACTCAAGGCGGAGTTCCAGGCCAACCGGTACATCACGGAGCAGCGGCGGCAGACCTTGGCCCAGGAGCTGAGCCTCAACGAGTCCCAGATCAAGATCTGGTTCCAGAACAAGCGGGCCAAGATCAAGAAGGCCACGGGCATCAAGAACGGCCTGGCCCTCCACCTCATGGCCCAGGGACTCTACAACCACTCCACCACCACCGTCCAGGACAAGGAGGAGAGCGAGTGAACGCGAGCAGAGCAGCGGGGACTCCTTGGGGTCAGGGAGGGGGTGGCTTGGTTTGGCTTCGTTTTTTAAAAAAACAAAGGAAAATTATTTTATTCTTAATATTATTATTAATTATTATTATTAATTATTATTAATTATTATTATTATTATGGACCTGGTCTCCAGGGGAAAAAAGACAAAGAATCACCATACAAAGACGATTTGGACAAGTGTTGTCGAAGGCTTTTGTGGCCGGAATCACTGGGTTGCTGTGAGTTTGTTCCCAGAAGCATACTCTCCTGACGTTTCGCCTGCACCTATGGCAGGCATCCTCAGAAGTTGTGAGGTCAAGTCTTTTTGACTGCAGTGGCGCGTTGGAGGGTGTTATTTAAAGCAAAAGAGAGGAGAAAGGAAGGGGGGGGGATAATCAAATTTATTGTCTGTTCATAGTTCTAAGGATTCCCAAGAATGAACCGAACACTTACACAAAAACGATCTCTATAGCCAAACGTCGTACGAGCTTGTATATATTTGAGTTCAGGTAAGGAAAAAGAACAATTCATAAGGATAATGTGTATCGTTTCCCCATCTTCCCTCCATTCGCGTCCCCTCTTCACCCTCCTCGGGCCTTGAGTCTCTCTCCGACACTTGGTTATTTTCTGAATTGTCCATCTTCCCCTCCCTTGGTTTCGAGGGCGGAGGGTTTGTTTATGTCGGGCTTCCCATCCCTGACCCACCCGCTCCCTTGCCTCCCTGGCCTCCCTGTGTGTGCCTTCACCTGCCCGGGTTTCGTGGGCGCGCGCGCCTCCCGCGTGGGCCCGCGTGGACGCGCGTGGGCGGGTGTGCCTGTGCTTCTCCTTCTCTCCTCCTCCTCCTCCTTCCCTTTTCCCCAGCCCACCATCACCGGATGACCCACAGACTGCGAGACTGAACCCCTTGCTGCAAGCCAAAGATTTTTTTCTTATGTTCAGAAACCTGTAGTCTGAAATAAAGTGTAGATTGTGTCCAGGAGACCTGGCTGTGGGTGCTGGCATTTCTTCCTTCCCTAGCCCTTTAATTGATATATATATGTTCAAAAACCAAACAAATGTGGGTCCTTTGCAGTTGGATTGCTGTGAGTTTTTCCGGGCTGTATGGCCATGTTCCAGAAGCATTTTCTCCTGACCTTTCGCCTGCATTTATGGCAGGCATCCTCAGAGGTTGTGGGGTCTGTTGGAAAGTAGGCAAGTGGGGATTATATATCTGTGGAAAGTCCGGGGTGGGAGAAAGAACTCTTGGGCCCTTCCACACAGTCCTATATCCCAGAATATCAAGGCAAAAAATCCTCAGATAACCCAGTTCAAAACAAGATACTGTGGGATTTTCTGCCTTGATATTCTGGGATATAGGGCTGTGTGGAAGGGCTCCTTGCCTGTTTGAGGAAGGTGTGAATGTTGCAATTGTCCAACTTGATTAGCATTAAATAGCCTTGCAGCTTCAAGGTCTGGCTGTTTACTTCCTTGGGAAAACTTTTGTTGGGAGGTGTTAGCTGGCCCTGATTGATTCATGTCTGGAATTCCTCTGTTTTCTGAGTGGTGTTCTTTATTCACTGTCCTGATTTTAGAGTTTGTAAAAATACTGTTAGCCAGATTTAGTTCATTTTCATGGTCTCCTGCTGTGAGAACACAAATGCTGGGCCACGCTAACAACTACCATGTCAGACTACACCAGCGGTTCCCAACCTTTGGGCCTCCAGGTGTTTTGGACTTCAGCTCCCACAGTCCGAACAGCTGGTAAGTTGGCTGGGATTTCTGGGGGACCAAAGGTTGGGAACCACTGGGCTATACAGAGAACTCATTGAAGCCCACAAGCATGTGGATAATTTCAACAGAAAGGAAGAAACCATGAAAATGAACAAAATCTGGCTACCAGTATTAAAAAAAACCCCTCTAAAATCAGGATAGTAAATAAAGAACAACACTCAGAAAACAGAGGAATTCCAGACATGAATCAATCAGGGCCAGCTAACACCTACCAACAAAGCATTCCCCTAAACAGGAATCAGCCAGACCTTGAAGCTGAAAGGCTTTTCAGCGCTAATCAATTTGGCCAATCGAAACATCCACACCTGCCTCTAACAGTCAAAGAGTTTTTTCTCCCGCCCTGGACTTTCCACAGATATATAAACCCAATTTGCCTAGTTTCCAACATACCTCACAACCTGTGTGGATGCCTGCCATAGATGCAGGCGAAAACGTCAGGCGAAAATGCTTATGGGACATGACCATACAGCCCGGAAAACTCACAGCAACTAAAAACTAACAAGCTTGGGTCCTTTGCAATTCTCTCTCTCTCATTTTTCCTGCATCTATAACATTACTTCCTTTTGAGGTGATTTTTTTTTTTTACAAAAATCTTATTTTCCTTCCTTGATTGGATTCTATTTTCCCTCCTGTTCCATCATTCCAAACTGGGTTTAGTTTTCGCACGTTGTCCTGGATCTACACTGCCGATTAATGCAGTTTGAAATGTATTGTGGTCACAGACCCTTATAACTTAGTTTGAACTGCATTCTGTGGTCAGAGTATATCCTTATAATGTAGTTTGACCTGCACTAAATTGCATTATATAGGTCTACGCCAGGCATGGGCAAACTTGGGTCCTCCAGGTGTTTTGGACTTCAATTCCCACAATTCCTAACAGCCTACCCAAGTTTGCCCATGCCTGGTCTACGCTGCGTTATTTGGGAGTATAGATCCAGCCTTGCTGGCCTGATTCTGTGCAGGTTTACTGTGTTGTCGAAGGCTTTCATGGCCGAAATCACTGGGTTGCTGTGACTTTTCCGGGCTGTATGACCATGTTCCAGAAACATTCTCTCCTGACGTTTCGCCCACATCTATGGCAGGCATCCTCAGAGGCTGCGAGGTCTGCAAGTGGGGTTTATATATCTGTGGAAGGTCCCGGGTGGGAGAAAGCACTCTTGTCTGTTGGAGGCCAGTGGGAATGCTAATAATCAAGCTGGTCAATTGCAACATTCACACTTGCCTCAAGCCTGGACTTTTCACAGATCTGTAAACACTTGTCTGCCTTTCCCCCTTTCTGTTTGAAAAGAAGGGACTCTCAGTTCCAACTTACTCACTTACTGGACCCCGACTAACTTTCGCGGCCTGAACGTGTCTCTATGGGGTGAAGAGCTTCGAGGCAATCCAAGATTGAGAGGCGGATCTATTTATGTTCAAGCAATGGGATGTTGGCCTTTCAACACCAACACGCGCAAAATGGATGGCGACTAATAATGTCACGATTTTTTCCTCTTTTCTTTTTGGCTCCTTCCAGTTCCAGGATGAGTTGGAAAGAAATTTGTCTGACAGCTCCCTGCCTCGCATCCAAGATCATATTGAATTTCGACGGAGGCGCCTTTTGCCAGGAAGAGCAATAGAGAGAGAGAGAAAAAAAAGGGGGGGGGGAGAAAAAAGGGGGAGAAGATGATCAGTACGTTGCAGGCGGTTGCTTAGCAGCGCGGCATAATGAAGGGAGGGAAGGGGCGCCTTCTCGCCCTCCCCTTTTCCCAGCAGCCATCGCTGCTGTTAGTTATTGTTGTTGTTGTTGTTGTTGTTGTTATTAGACAAGGACTTTTGATCTTTTCTTTTCCCCTCCCCTCCCCGTCCCGCCCCTGGGGTTACCCCACCACCACCTTCTTCACGTTTCCAAGCCTGAGTTGAAGCAAACCAGAGATTTCTGCCAGGCCAGTAGGTGCAGGGTCCTTGAACGGAGAGCTGTAAACAGGTGGATACATATCCTGGCTTTCTGACAGGCCTGAGCTATTAAAAACGAAATCCCATTTAAAAAATGCTGGGAGATTTCGAGGGATTTATTTCAGTGTTGTCTTTTGGTAAGCACCCCATGCACCTTATGAATACGCTGAAATGCTAGATCCTTCCCTCCCTCCCTCCCTTCTCTCCTTCCTTCCTTCCTTCCTTCCTTCCTTCCTTCCTTCCTTCCTTCCTTCCTTCCTTCCTTCCTTCCTTCCTTCCCTCGTTTCCTTCCCTCGTTTCCTTCCTTTCCTTCCTTTCCTCCCTCCCTTCCCTGCTCTCTCTTTCCTCCCTCCCTCCCTCCTTTCCTTCCTTCCTTCTCTCAATCCCGCCTCTCTCTTTCCCACCTTTCCTTCCTTCCCACCTTTCCTTTCTTCCTTCCCTCCTCTCTCTTCCTCTTCTTTCCCTCCTTTCCAAGATCATATTGAATTTCCTTCCTTCCCTCGTTTCCTTCCTTTCCTTCCTTTCCTCCCTCCCTTCCTTTCTCTCTCTTTTCCTCCCTCCCTCCTTTCCTTCCTTCCTTCCATCAATCCCGCCTCTCTCTTTCCCATCTTTTTTTTACTTCCCACCTTTCCTTTCTTCCTTCCCTCCTCTCTCTTTCTCTTGTTTCCCTCCTTTCCACTCTCTTTCCTTTCTATTCCCTCCCTTCCTTTTTCTATCCTCCCTCCCTCCTTTTTCCTATCCACCCATCAATCCTTGCTTGTTCCCTTCTTTCTTTCCGCCCCTTTTCTGTCTATCCATTAAACCCCCTCCCTTCCCTCCTCCTTTACTCCCTGGTCCCCTTCCCCTCACCCCCTTTTTCCCTCCCTCTCCCTTTCCCTCTCCCTCTGCCTTCTTTTCTCCCTCCCTTCTTTCCCAACCATCTTGGACAGCAACGCCATCCCAAAGGCAATTAATTACCCAGGACAAAGGCTTAGGCGCCCTTTTTGGCATCTCCTGGTCGGTTTGGCAACCCCCCTCCCCAAATATGGGAAACCCTTGCCGGGCCAGTCTGATTAGTATTATGGAGCTGCTGCAGGGACCACAGGCAGCCTTTGAGGGTCCATGGCCTCCAATGGGTTTGCCAGGCCTTTTGGGTGTCCAGCTCAAGGGCAAGCCTTTCTTTTTAGCAAGGATTTGCTAAGGAAATCCTATGGCTAGGATTTCTTAATTCTGGGGTTCTGATCCATGAAAAGCTCTGATAATACTAATACTAATACTAGTACTAATGTGATGGTAACAGTAATGAAATCCACTGAGCTGTAAAATAGTAAAATGCCCTCTGCTCCTCTTCCACCCTCCCCCCCTTTATTCATTTTTTTTTCATGTACATATTAAAGGTCTGTAAAGGTGATCAAAGACACTTCCCTGCTTTTAAAAACTGGGGTATATACCGGGTTTTTTGTCTCACTTTCTTATTCAAATCTCCAGAATCATGAGTCAGGCTTAACTAACTCTGGCCCCATCCACACCACCATATAAAGCAATTTCAGAATACAATTTAACTTCATCAAACTGTATTATATGAGTTGACACTGCCATACAATGCAGTTCAATGCAATTAAACTGCATTATGAAACTGCAATGTATGTCACTATAGAGAGCAACTTTTTGGAGGGATGATGGCTTTCTTGGAGACTGCCAGGACTTGGCTTAAGCTGTTGAGATGATGGTGAACTACATTCATACCCCGACTTTCCCTCAAGATTGGGACTGTAGTGGGTTTGCACATTAACAGGATTCCAGTATAAGCAGAACATAAGCAGGATTTTCTATTTGTTGAACTCTAACCCGGTGGATCATTTTTGCCTTTATAGGGCTAGGACTACAATTACACTGCAGAAACAATGAAGTTTAAGTTCCCCAGGCTCAATGCTATGGAATCCTGGGATTTGTAGTTTAGTGCGGTACCAGCACTCTTTGGCAGAGAAGACTAAAGCTACTGTCCTTTCCACTCTCCCACTACAATTCCCACAATTCCTGCCATAGTGTCAAACTGTATTAATTCAACAATGAAGATGATCCACAGTAAATAAAAAGGGAAGGTATGATTTAACATCTCTATAAAGCAGTGGTTCTCAATCTGTAGGTCCCCAGGTGTTTAGGCCTACAACTCCCAGAAATCCCAGCCAGTTTACCAGCTGTTAGGATTTCTGGGAGTTGAAGGCCAAAACATCTGGGGACCCACAGGTTGAGAACCAGTGCTATAAATCATGGGAAGCATCATTAAGGCCGTTGCCTGTGTTGTTTGCAGAAGGCCACAGTTTTCTCATGGAGAGATTTTTTTTTTTGTGAGGAGGTGGACATCTATTTAAAAGGGCACCCGCTTCTCCAACACTGCTGGGGGAAATTGAGATTTTCCTTGTATTTGCCTTTAATCCATCCTGTTTGGACTCCAAAGCTCAGTGAATTGGCTCTTTCTAAGGGAGGGGAAGGGAGGAATTGGAGGGCCCTGTTTATATTCTTTTATTGCCTTTCTATCATCCAAAAGGCCCCTCAGTTAAGACGATTCAAGTATAAGATATTTCTGGATAGTAAGAAATCTTTGGCCTCTGTGGTGCCTTGCTTTAGTTTCAAGATCCTATCACTGATACCAAAATTAGTGGATGCTGAAGTCCCATTATATACAATGGTGTCCATTATCCATAAAATAGCAAAAACAATGTTTCTTTTTTGGATTTTCAGAAAATATATATTTTCAAGCAATATTTTCAATATTTACAACTCTCAGAAATCCCAGCCAGTTTACCAGCTGTTAGGATTTCTGGGAGTTGAAGGCCCAAAACATCTGGGGACCCCAGGTTGAGAACCACTGACCTATGACCAATTGAGCTTATTTTTAGTCCATGACCCTTCCAATTTATGATTGTTCATCATGTGGCTCTCTCAAAGACAAAGAACTCTTGGGGAAAAGTCATAACAATTGTTTATTATGAATTGAGGTCAAAATGTCCACAGTGAGTCCAACAGAGGAAAACAAAGGAGTTATAGTATGGTAGGGCAGAAAAGGCTGAAGACCTTGTCAAACTACAATTCCCATGATCTTATAGCATTGAACCATTGCAGTTCAAGTGGAGTCAAACTGCATTAACTGTATGGTGTAGGATGCACCATAGAAAGACTATGGCCCCTTCTACACTGCTCTATAGCCCAAGATCTGATCCCAGATTATCTGCTTATCCCAGATTATCTGGCAGTGGAGACTCATGTAATTCAGTTCAAAGCAGGTAATCTGGGATCAGATCCTGGGATATAGGGCAGTGCAGATCCAGTCTATATGGATGATGGAATCCATATTCCAAGAATACATGAGTAAATTCAAATAATCTTAATAGACAGGCATGGCTATTGTGTGTTTCATCAGAGAGAGGGGAAAACAAGCAACATCCAAATTTCATCAATATTCATGAAAAAACCCAAAACAAAATAAACCAACAAACACAGCAAAGAGGGGTTTTGCCTCCAGAGAATTGAGAAAAAGGATAAATATGACACAATTCCTCCTTGTTCTGTCACACCCACTTCCATGAGAGGGCAACAAAACACAGGACACCTTCAGAAAGAAACCAGGGGGTAACTCAGCAAAGCCCTCAAGCTGGAGACAGAGCAAAATGAATTCATTAACAGCTTAGTAATATATCACACTGTTATAACACTATATTCCATTTTCATTGGAGGGTTGTAGTTTAAGGAGGCCCAGGAACTCTCTGATTGAGAATGCTAAATGCCCTTCTCTGAACTGCAAATCAGAGCCCAAGGAGCATCTATCTTGTAGAATTAGAGCAACCTGATAACGCGTGAACTGCCATGGCTCAATGCTATGGAATCCTGGGAGTTGCAGTTTGGTGAAGCACCAGTACTCTTCGCCAGACCTTATAAAACTACAACTCTCAGGATTCCATAGCATTGAGCCATGACAGTTAAAGTGGTGTCAAACTGCATTAGTTTCACAATGTAGATCAGGCATGGACAAATTTCAGCCTTCCAGGTGTTTTGGACTTCAACTCTCAGAAATCCCAGCCAGCTTACTAGCTGCTAGGAATTGTGGGAGCTGAAGTTCAAAACACCTGAAGGGCTGAAGTTTGCCAATGCCTGATGTAAATGCACTAGCAAATATCCCAAAGGCACCAGATCCCATCTGATCTTGGAAGTGGGTCAATTCCGGTCAGTAGTACTTGGATGGGAGATTGCTAACCAATACCAGGTGGCCCCAGATAGTGCAGTGGGTAAAACGATGGAGCTGCTGAACTCGCTGATTGAAAGGTTGGTGAGTTTGAATGTGGGGAGCAGGGTGAGCACCCGCTGTTAGTCCCAGCTTCTGCCAACCTAGCAGTTCGAAAACATGCAAATGTGAGTAGATCAATAGATACCGCTCCGGCAGAAAGGTAACGGCATTCCATGCAGTCATGCCAGCCACGGAGGTGTCTATGGACAACACTGGGTTTTTGGCTTAGAAATGGAGATGAGCAGCACCAATCCCCAGAGTCGGACAAGACTAGACTTTAATGTCAGGGGAAAACCTTTATCTTACCAGGTGCTGTAGGTGCTATTTTAGAGGGTATTTGCCAGATCACCTCTGAGTCTTCCTTGTTTAAGAAATTCCTATGAATTTAATCATTTCCATGGGAGCAGTCCTGAAGAGATAGAGTTTGGGAGCCAATACTCATTCAGAGTTTGCAAGCTTTGGGGACTGTGGCTGGAACCATGTAGGGGTTGAAGCTGAAGTCATCCCTACATTTGAAGATGTTTTCATAACTTAAGTTTTTAAAAATCACACAGGAGCCCTCTAGGCTCAAAAAAGAAGACAACTGACCAGTTGCAACAGACCAGGGATAATGTGATGACTCCACATTTTCTCAGTTCTCCTAGTCACATTGGTCATACCTTCAGATAAGATGGATGGAACCAAGTTCATAGTTTGGGAGATGAGAATACTCTAATTAAGGACTGCACCCCCCCTCCCCCCACAAATCCTCCAGAGGACAAGAATCCTGGAACTATTCTCCAAAACAGCCACATCAGAAAAGCCAAAAGCCTTCTGATTCTTCACTCTTCATTTCTTGTTGGAGAAGGTTTCCTTGAACCTCTTTGCACTCTATGTTTGATCCTTTCCTTCTTGTATGTAGCTAGCCACAAAATTTGACACCACTTAAACTGCATGTCTCAATGCTATAAAATTCTGGAATGTATAGTTTTTGGAGATATTCATTCTTCTCTGTCAGAGAGTTCTGGTGCCACAACAAACTACCAACTCAAGGATTCTATAGCATTGAGACAGGCAGTTAAAGTGATGTCAAACTGCTATAATTCTGCATGGAGCCCTTGTTTGCTTTTGAGTCATAATAAGTGCCCAAAATTGACTTTTTCTTTCCAGGATGGATTTTTTCCTCCTTAGGTGAAAACAGTTACCAAAATAAAATGACAGTTTGTAATTGGTTATGTGATTTTTTTTTGTTTCTTTCATTAACAATCAGTTTAAATGAACACTCTGTGTATTGAATGAAGGCAAGATATTGCTGTACAAATGAAGACTGTGGAAGTTAAACCTGTCATTCTCTGGAGCAGCATTGATCCCAGAATCAAGAGGTGCACCTATATCATCTGCTTAAGTCTGGGAAAACTTCAGTCTTTCAGACTATATTTAGTTTGGGGTTTTTTTTTCCTAGGGGATCAAGTTTATTTCACCAAAATACAAAGACCAACTATGACCAGACTTAAAACTAGTTGCTCAAGGAGGGGATCAATGATTTACTGCAGCCCATGAACCACACACTGGGATTTACCATAGGACAAGAATTGCTTTTACACCTTACATTAAATTGGTCAGAATCGAGCAGAGTCCTTGTCAAACACATCTGGATAGTCCTCCTATTTTAAAGATGAGGAACACCTAAGGTGAGAGATAAGTAATCAGGATCAGCAAAAATACACCTTTGAATATTTGTTCTCAATAGAGTACTTGGAGCCAGAAACCTATGTAAAGACTTGTGTGTCTGTTGACCTATGGTGATCCCATGTAGTTTTGCCAGTTCCTTCCTCTGAAAAAGGATAGCCTATAGCTCCTGCTATTCCTTGGTGGTCTCTCATACAAGTACTAAACAGGTCTGACCCTGTTTAGCCTCTAAAGTGAGACAGGATTTGAAGAGGTATCAGAATCCAAATGTGCTTTCTACCTCCTTACCCCACTGGAGCTACAGGCAAGGAAGATACCACAACAAAGACTTTTAGAGGCCTACCTGAGCTTTCAGTTAAGTGTGAGAGGGGAAACTCACATATATTGATCCTGGAAATTACAATGAGATTTGTGTGACTATTTCTGGCTATCTAGGACCAATCCAGGTTAAGTAACACATTACTAATACTATAATTATAAATGCAGGAGCCTCCGATGGCCTAGGGGATAAAAGCCTTGTAACTTGAAGGTTGGGTTGCTGACCTGAAGGCTGCCAGATTCGAATCCCACCTGGGGAGAGCACGGATGAGCTCCCTCTATCAGCTCCAGCTCCATGCGGGGAAATGAGAGAAGCCTCTCACAAGGATGGTAAAACATCAAAAACATCCAGGCATCCCCTGGGCAACATCCTTGCAGACAGCCAATTCTCTCACTCCAGAAGCAACTCCGGTTGTTCCTGACACGAAATAAATAAATAAATTATAAATGCATTAATAAATATCACTCCCCCCCATATTGAAACCCAAGATTATTCACAAAAGGTAAATACATTTAGAAACAATTACAAAAACAATGTGTGTGTATATATAGTTATTAATATAACTAAATATTAGGAATATATTCATAACCTGTTAGGATTATTATACCAATATGGTTAGATATTGGTGCAGATTAACAAAAATACAGATGTCTAGGGGTTTATGTGAGCAGAGGTGAGAAAAAGCAAAATAGCCAGCCTCCCTTTCCCTTTAAAGAGTCATGCGCATAAAATAAGCATCAGAAGTTCCAAAAGAATACAGTTCAGGATACTACATATCTCTTAACAAGAAGTAACATCAGGCAGCATGGCTGGATCAAGAAGCAGGAAGAGGTGAAGAAGAGAGAAAAAAAAGAAAGTTTCTTCTTTTATGCCCCAAATTCTAAAGGCATATGTAACTTCCTGTATGTCTCCAGGAAGTATACTCCCATTTCCCACATCACATGCAAAACTTCTAAAATGGTGCCATCAACTCTGGAATGCAGCTTTGGCTTCAGGTTACTAAGCAACAAACAAAACTACTACATAAACCATCCCACATTGAAAATGCACGCATGATTGCTTAGATAACCCAACACTAAGCAATATTATTATTATTATTATTATTATTATTATTATTATTATTATTATTATTAAACTTTATTTGTACCCCGCTAGCATCTCCCGAAGGACTCGATGCGGCTTACAAAGGCCAAGGCCTCAACACACAATATAACAATACAAAACAAAAGGCAAATTAAAACAATTAAAACAGTATAAACAACAAGCAGTAAACAATACGCTAAAACACAATAAAACTGGGCCGGGCCAGAGTAATGGGTACAAGATTAAAAGTGCTGATGTGACAGGTGAAATATAAGGCTTATAGGGCAAGTGCAGGGTGCGATATGCAATCTAAGTTCTAATAAAGTGCTTATAGGACTTGGTGTTGGAGATTTCCTATTAATCTTGGAAGGCACATTGGAACAGCCAGGTCTTCAAGTTCTTTCTGAAGACTGCCAATGTAGGGGCCTGTCTGAGATCCTTGGGGAGGGTGTTCCAGAGTCGGGGGGCCACCACAGAGAAGGCCCTGTCTCGTGTCCCCACCAACCGCGCTTGCGACGCAGGCGGGATCACGAGCAGGGCCTCTCCAGATGACCGAAGTGAACGCGTATACAATACATAGAAGTAAAATACTTTAAAACAGATACATCAAATGACATAAGATAAAAATCAGCAGAACATGACACCGTACTGTTTGCTGTTGCAGCAGCAGCAGCAGCAGTAGTGTGCTTTCAAGGTGTTTTCAGTTTATGGCAACCCTAAGGCCAATCTATCATGGAGTTTTCTGAGGTTGGTAGCCTGTGACTCATCCAGGACCAAGCAGGAATCTGAAACTTGGTCTCCAGAGTCATAGTCCAATCCTCAAACTACTACAACATCCTGGTTCACAACACAAAGTAGTATACAGTTACAAATCTTTGGTAAATCCCAGAAAAGCCTGTCAGAATGAGGTCTGTTTTTTACTTGCCTTTTGTAAGACAGTAGGGATAGAGTCATCCTGGGGTACATCTACATTGTAGAATCAATGCAGTTTGATACCACTTTTATTTTCCATGGTTCAATACTATGGAATCCTGGGAGTTGTAGTTTGACAAGGTATTTAGCCTTCTCTGCCAAAGAGTGCTGGTTCCTCAACAAATTACAACTCTCATGATTCCATAGCATTGAACTATGGCAGTTAAAGTGATGTCAAACTGCATGAATCCTACAGTTTAGATACATCCCTAGCCTCTTTAGAGAAAGAGTTCTAAACTCTTGAGCAGCCATCAAGACAGCCCTTTCTCTAGTTGCCACTTGAGAAAACGGTAGGACTGAGAAAAGGGCCTTATCTGAGGAGCTCAAGATACTGAAAAGCCTCCCATAAGTAGAAAGTATATATACACAGTACTATTCTACACACTGGAATCTCTCTGTGTGTGATGTTTTAGAAAATCCCCTGATGTTGAAAAAATGTCCTTGCATGTTATAAACTGACATATCAAAGAGAGGCTTAGGGGAAAACTACTCTTACATACTCTAATTTATGACAGTCCTGTTGTTTTAGGATTTTTTTTTGGTTAAATCAAAGACAAGAGGCATCCAGAAATATTAGTCCACACTCACAAACTGAAAGGGTAGTTGGTAAAGAGCTCTAAAACATTATTCTGCCTGGAAGGGAGAATGCAATAATGCTATCCTAAATAAATATATTTATATAAATGGAAGCACGTGCTAATGAATTTAGTTGGATTTACTTATGGTCAGGACAGGTCAGGATGCATTTTTAATCAGGGATACACAACATCCAAATCACTAAGTTTGGGGTTAGGCTTCATTTTAAGATGAGTTTTGGGCTATGCTTTGAAGACTTTGCAGGAGTCTTCAAAGAGGTATTGGCTCAACTATCTAAGGCAAACAATTGGCATAATAAAGCATACTGGGTACAAGTTAACTAGCAAAGAAAGTGGGATGATGGTCACATTGGGAGTCAAGGCTCTTCTGGACTCTTGGACCAGTTCTTAAGCCCACTTCTGGAATGAGCTTCCTGTATTCCAAGTAGGCTGAAATTTACTTAGTTCTGATCTTTTTTATACTGGTTTTAAACCACTTCATGGGATGTGTTGCAATAGCAGATTCCCAGATTAGTTTAGCTGTTTACACTTTTTTTTGGTTATTTCATGTTTATTTTATTTAAGTAATATTTTTCTTTACTGTTCGAATGTAGCACAAATCCTACAAATCCAGTATTGACATTAATACTGAAATCTGAAATACGTACAGAAAGTCTATCCTAATTAAATATATTTACATACATGGAAGCAGGTGCTTACTTATGGACAAACCCACACAGGTCAGGACATATTTTTAGTCAGGGACACACAACATCCAAGTCACAAAGTTTAGGGTTAGGCTTCATATTAAGAAGAGTTTTGGGCTATGCTTCCAAGACCTTGCAGGGTGTCTTTGGATTCTACACTGTAGAACAGTGGTTCCCAACCTTTTTTGACCAGGGACCTATCTCCAACATTATTACCAAAAAGGTTACGAATCAGTTTTTGGTCAACTTTAGATTTTATTGAGTTATTTGGAAATTGCATTGGATAGACCACATCAGCTCCAGTTTCTGATACAGAACATCTGCCATCCAGTAGTCATCATCTACTCATCCACAGAAGGCCATATTTAATAATCTAGAGCTGATGTGGTCTATCCGGGCTGTGGCGCAGGCTGGTTAGTAGCCATCTGCAATAAACCACTATGACCAAGAGATCATGAGTTCGAGGCCAGCACGTGTCGGAGTGAGTACCTGACAATTAAAAAAAAATAGCCCTGCTCATTGTTGACCTAAGCAACCCAAAAGATAGTTGCATCTGTCAAGTAAAAAAAATATTTAGGGACCGCTTATGCGGGGAGGCTAATTTAACTGATTTACACCGGATGAGGAAGTACTCCATCAAAAAAGAGTTGTCACAGTGGATGATGAAGCGGCAGCTCCTCCTGTGGCTGGGCATACCCTCACAAAGCCAGAAGCTAGGAAGTTAAATAGCCTCTGTGTCTGTCTGTCTGTGTGTTGTTTGTCTAACGGCATTGAATGTTTGCCATATATATGTACATTGTGATCCACCCTGAGTCCCCTTCGGGGTGAGAAGGGTAGAATATAAATACTGCAAATAAATAAATAAATAGTTTTCTGAATCAGCACCCCAAATAACCCTAGGAACAGGTCTGAAAACAAAGACTGTGGGCTGTGTTATTATTCAGAGTAGTAATGGTGAGGCCGTGGACCATTTTTTAAGTTCTTGTGGACCTCTGCTGGTCCATGGACCACAGGTTGGGAACCACTGATCTAAGGGGTTGGAATGAAAGCCAGTGTATTTATTGATTAATTTAATCAGATAACTGCACACTTTCCACCCTATTTTAATGCTAGCATGCTTGTTATCAAGGCAGTGTGCTGAGGGTGGACTGAAAATGTTTACACTGTAGAAGGAATGCAGTTTGGCCTCTCTTATTTATTTATTTACAGTATTTATATTCCGCCCTTCTCACCCTGAAGGGGACTCAGCGCGGATCACAATGTACATATATGGCAAACATTCAATGCCATTAGACAAACAACACACAGACAGACAGACACAGAGGCTATTTAACTTCCCAGCTTCTGGCTTTGTGAGGGTCTGCTCAGTTCCGGCCACAGGAGGAGCTTCTGGTTCATCATCCCGCTGTGACTACGAGTCCTTTTTGATGGAATACTTCCTCAACCAGTGTTGTAAATCAGTTAAATTAGCCTCCCTGCATAATTGGTCCCTAAATTTTCCTACTTGACAGATGCAACTGTCTTTCGGGTTGCTTAGGTCAACAACGAGCAGGGCTATTTTTAATTTTAATTGTCCGGTGCTCACTCCAACAGGAGCTGGCCTGGAACTCATGACCTCTTGGTCATAGTAATTTATTGCAGCTGGCTACTAACCAGCCTGTGCCACAGCCCGGCCCAACTTGAACTGCCATGGCTCAGTGCTATGGGATTGTGGGAGTTGTACCTTTACAAGGTCTTTAGCCTTCTCTAGCAAAGAGTGTTGTGCCTCAGCAAACTACCAATCGCCTGGCAGGTCAAGTGGGGCCAAACTGCATTCCTGTTGCAGTGTAGCTGCTGCCCCCTTGGCCCACTTCTCCAGCCCCAGCCCCAGCCCTGAGCGCTGCCCCGTCTGTGCCCCGCTGCCCTCTGACGAAAGACTTCCTGTCTTTCTCCTTGTTCCTTTCTTCCCGCTTCCTGGCCCGAGGCGCACAATGGCAGAGCCTTTGGGCTTCCTAGGGGACAAGGCCACGCGCTCTTTTGTCCGCCGCCCCCCTCCTCCGGTTCTCCGCGGAGGTGCCTTCGGACCGACGACTTCTGTCAAGGCGCTTGTCCTTTTGTCTCCTCCTTCCAGGATTCAAAGCAGACACCATTGTGCGCCTTCCCTCGCC
The DNA here is from genome assembly GCF_035594765.1 of Anolis carolinensis. Lineage (NCBI taxonomy): Eukaryota > Metazoa > Chordata > Lepidosauria > Squamata > Anolidae > Anolis > Anolis carolinensis. The sequence goes on from NC_085841.1 coordinate 253,261,852, forward strand.
CGGGCAAAGGTCAGATTTCACCCTCTCAATTACAATGATTTCCTAACGATGTTTATCTTGACCGCGGCCAAGTGTTTTGATGGCCCAACAAAGCGGCGGGCGGGGGAAAAAGAGGGGCGAGCTTTCTTTCTGTCGCTCCTCTGAAATATAGTTTTCTTTTTCTCGGCTTGAAATACGTCATTAAAAAAAAACAACAACATTACACACAAAAACACACATAATATTTGTTTTTTTTAAAAGGAAAATATTATTTACAGGTGTCAAAGTGTTAAGGAAGGAAAGCAGACAAGGAAGGAAGTGGGCAGAGTTGGATTTGTTTGCTAAATTGTCTTTCTTGTAACAGCTTTGTTGCTGTTGTGTGCCTTCAGGTCATCACCTAGCAAGTGAGATTTATATATCTGTGGAAGGTCCAGGGTGGGAGAAATAATTCTTGTCTGTTGGAGACAAGTGTGAATATTGCAATTGGTCACCTTGATTAGCATTGAATTTGCTGCTTCAAAACCTGGTTGCTTCCTGCCTGGGGGGAATCCTTTGTTGGGAGGTGTTAGCTGGCCCTAATTGATTCATATCTGGAATTTCCCTGTTTTCAGGTGTTGTTCTTTATGTACAGTCCCGATTTTAGAGTTTTTAAATACTGGTAGCCATATTGTGTTCATTTTTATGGTTTCCTCCTTTTTGTGGAAATTGTCCCCATGCTTGTGGATTTCAATGGCTTTTCTGTGTAGCCTGACATAGTGGTTGTTAGAGTGGTCCAGCATTTCTGTGTTCTCAAATAATATGCTGTGTCTAGACTGGTTCATCAAGTGCTACACAGAGAAGCCACTGAAATCCACAAGCATGCAAACAATTTCAACAGAAAGGAGGAAACTATGAACATGTAGAACATCTGGCTACCAGTGTTAAAAAAACCCTCTAGAATCAAGACAGTAAAAAAAAAAGAACAGTACCCTGAAAACAGGGGAATTCCAGGTGTGAAACAATCAGGGCCAGCTAACACCTCCCAATAAAGGCCCGCCCAGGCAGGAAGGACCCTTGCAAGAAGTTACAAGGCTTTTCAGTGCTAATCAAGTTGATTAATTGCAACATTCACACTTGCCTCCAACAGACAAGAGTTCTTCCTCCCACGCTGGACCTTCCACAGATATATAAAACTCAATTGCTAAGTTTCCAAAAAGCCTCACAACCTCTGAGGATGCCTGCCATAGATGTGGGCGAAACGTCAGGAGAGAATACTTCTGGAATATGGCCATACAGCCCGGATAACTCACAGCAACCCAATACATTACTTTTCTTGCCGTTCTTAAAGAACTTTTCTCTCTGTTGCTCAAGGTGTCTTTCAAAACAGCTGCCTGCTTGACCTTGACCTCCAGCCTGTACTTAGGTATTTCCTTCGGAGGAAGGATGGGGAATAAAGAGTTCCTGGGATGTTGAAAAAACGTGGGAGCTGTCTGAGAGCCCCCAGGACATTCGTAAATATGGCTCCTTTTCCCTTCCTTCCTTCCTTCCTTCCTTCCTTCCTTCCTTCCTTCCTTCCTTCCTTCCTTCCTTCCTTCCTTCCTCCCTCCCTCCCTCCCTCCCTCCCTCCCTTCCATTACAGATAGGGTAGGTGGCATTTTCTCATGATACAGTTGTACCCTGGCCAGAAAAAAGGGAGAAAACAGAACACACACACACACAAAACCACCAAACCAACTCAAGAAAACTGCCTTCTTAGGCACCACATTTTGGACCTTTAGAGTAGAAGCTGGACTTTTTTCTTTTGTTTTAATGGCGTACCCATTGGTTCCCTATGTAAACAATAACATCGCCTTCAAATAACGACAGATTTCTAATACTTGGCGTTCTCTCCTCCTCCCTTTCACGTCGCCCGTCGAAAAAAAGTCATTTGCTAGGTCTGGAAGTCTTGTGTGGGCGATTTTCTGTCGCTCCCCGACAGTGTTTAACTGGAGCCAGTTACAGAGTATCTTTACCCCAAGTCTGCTCGGAAGGAATCTCCATTGCCTTCAATGGCCTTTACCCTCTAAGTCTGTGTCTCTTAGTTGTTGTATGTATTTCGGGCTGTGTGGCCATGTTCCAGACGTATTCTCTCCTGACGTTTCGCCCACATCTATGGCAGGCATCCTCAGAGGTTGTGAGGTATACCTCACAAACCTCACAACCTCTGAGGATGCCTGCCATAGATGTGGGCGAAACGTCAGGAGAGACTACTATGGCCACATGGCCACACAGCCCGAAAGACATACAACAACCCTCTGTGTCTCTTAAACAGGCCGGTTTGCGGTTGAGTAGTTCGCTCTCCCCACAGACAGTGGAGACAGATAATGTATACAGATGAGGTGAAGTTTATTTACTTGTGTACAAGGGCATTATACACACACATATAGAGAGAGCAGAATATCGAAAGATTGTGTAGAAGGGAAGTCTGTATATATAAAAGCATTTTACATCTATATAGCTATATAGAATCTCATTCTTTATCTGTATCATCTATATCTATAAAACAGATGATCTAAAGGGGGTTCTATATGGATATATAGATATAATGTACATATAGAAGGGATATATATATCAGCAAAAAAATCTATATACATAATAATCCTATATCTATATAGAACTCCCTTCTTTATCTATATCACATATATAAAATACGATGTAAAATACGATGTAATGTATATCTATATGGATATATAGATATAATGCAGATATAGAAGGGATATATATATATATAATTGAGCAGAAGAGAATTCTATATACATAATCCTATATCTGTGTCTATATAGAATCCCCTTTATCTAATCCTCTATATCTATAAAATATGATGTATTGTATATGGATATGTAGATATAATGCAGATATAGAAAGGAGATATATATAATTGAGCAGAAGAGAATTCTATCTACATAATAATCCTATCTCTATACAGAATACCCTTCTTTATCTATATCATCTATATCCATAATACATATGATGTAAAGGGGGATTCTATATGGATATATAGCTATAATGCAGATATAGAAGGGATTAAATTGAGCAGAAGATAATTCTATATACATAATAATCTTACATCTCTATCTTTATATAGATCATCTATATCTATACAACAGATGATCTAAAGGGGGATTCTATATAGATATATAGATATAATGCAGATAAGAAGGCACACACACACACATATATAATTAAGCAGAAAAGAAGTATATATATAATAATCTTATATCTATATAGATATCAATTTCACATTCTATATCAATTTCACATATATAACATCCCCTCTATATCTGTATATCTATAATCCCTTTCTATAGCTATATAATGTATATCTATATCTATGAAATATATATATATATCTATATTTATGAAATAGATATAGAAGAGAATTCCATATAGATATACAGATATAGAAGGAACACACACACATATTCTGTCTATTTCTCTGTCTGTCTGTCTGTCTGTCTGTCTGTCTGTCTGTCTGTCTGTCTGTCTCTATCTATCTATCTATCTATCTATCTATCTATCTATCTATCTATCTATCTATCTATCTATCTAAAACCTGTGTGTAGTTGCCCGCTGTGTGAGCTCACTTCAGAAACATTATCCGGGCTTGGAAATAAAGCGTTTGCGTTGTGAAACTTTCGGAGTGCTAAACAGAAAGTGTCAGAACAGAGGAATAATTCACCGCCGCTGTTTGGTATTGAGGCCGATTTCCTTGTTCCCCCGCATTTTTGTGTTCCTCTGAATTGAAATTCGCTAAAGCAAAAGCCCACTTCGGTACCGAAGCGGAGAGGTGCTCTTTGGGGTGGAGAGAAACTTCGAAAAGTTGATCAAAGTGGCTTCGGGTCGTGAGTGGAAGACGGGTCCGTGTGTGTGTGTGAGTGGCTGGGCATTTTTCAGCCTTTGGAAAGAATGGCGTGTGTGTGTTGACTGTGAAAGCCCCTTCACCCCCCCCCCCCCAAATCCGGCCAGCCCTTTTGGCCTTGGCTTTGGGGCGGGAGGGGCCGGGAGGTGGCGGGTTAGGCAGGCTGCCCATTCGGATCCTAAGTAACCCTTTGGTCGTGACCCTTTCCCTCCGTTGACCAAGTCGGAGAAGTCGGGCAGAAGAAGGACCCGAAAGCCTTGGCTGGGCGGCCGGAGGAAGGAAGACCAGGTGAGAAAACGGAGACAGGCAGAGAAAGAGAAAGCGGGAAAGAGGCGTAGATTATTCACATCCCCTCTTCTCTTCCAAAATGCATTCTTCGCGTATTGAAACTTTGGATGACTCTTTCAAACAACGCAATAGGCCAGAAGGAGCCAACACGGGAGGGGGGCTACTCTTGAGGGAGGAATGCCCTTCCAAAGATCCCTTTTAACCCCATGCCGAAAAGTTACATTTTCACCGGCGTGATCAACGGCAAGCCACCTGTGCGGCTTTCAAGCCCCTTGAAGGGTTGAGAGGAAATCGCAACGTTTCCTTCGGTGATTCTAATTATTTTGTTTTTTTGGGGGGAAAGGATTTCCGAGCGCACGTTTTTGAGTCTCGAGAGGCAGAGTCAAAACCCAGCTCGCCTTTCTAGCTGCTGCGTAGAGATGGAGACTCGAAGCGGAGCCAGGCAGCTCCTTGCAAGCGGAAAGTTGCATTCCGATGGCAATGAAAATCAGAAACAACATTAAAAAGGGGCATTTCGGTGAGTGCCGTTCAGTTCTATGGCATCACCTCTGAGCAAACATAAGCCCCTTCCACACAGCTGAAGAAAATCCCACATTTTCTGCTCCGAACTGGAATGTTTAGAGTGTGGATTCATATAACCCAGTTCAAAGCAGATATTGTGGGATTTTCTGCCTTGATATTCTGGGATATAGGGCTGTGTGGAAGGGCTTCTAGGCAAAAAGCTGGGATAGTTCTCAAGGCAGCCCTGGAATCCTTGCCTATGTTTCTTGGAGGGATGGATTAGTATAGGATGCATATGTTATGCTTAACTGGGGGGAATAAGAGTTGGAAAAAGTCGAGTGGAGTTCTCAGATGTTGGCTTAAAGAGTCTTGATGAGGGGAAGGGGCAAAAGGGAAGGGCAGGAAGATTCAGAGCAGTAAGTCTTGGAAATCTATGGGTCCTTCCATACAATTCTATATCCCAGAAGATCAAGGCAGAAAATCCCACAATATCTGCTTTGAACTGGGTTATCTGAATCCACACTCAGATAATGTGGGTCTTTCTGCCTTGATATTTCGGGATATAGGGCTGTGTGGAAGGCCCCTAAGGCCCTTTCCACACAGCTGAAGAAAATCCCACATTTTCTGCTTTGAGCTGGGATATATGGCAGTGTGGACTCAGATAACCCAGTTCAAAGCAGATATTGTGGGATTTTCTGCCTTGACATTCTGGGTTATATGGCTGTGTGGAAGGATCCTAAGATTGGCATCTTTGGCTACAGAGATGACAGATCCAATGTGGTTGCCTTTTGAGTAAGAAGAATGCAGGTGAAGACACTGAAGTTGCATGGACTGATACATCTCCAATTATTTCCCCATCTTTCATAAATGTAAGTCTATATGCCTGCCCCTGAAAAGTATGACACACTATATAAGGCCTAGTTTGTCGTGGCTTCTTGTGCGGTTGGAAACATCCGTGTTTTGCTTTCTTTTAAAAGGGGATGTTTCTACTGCTGTCCCTTCAGGGGAGGGTTGGTTACAGAAATCCTGGATGGCAAGTACCAGGTTGCCATCCTTTCATAGCCATCCCTTCCTAGGTGCTTGTGCTGGCCTTTGCGCCAAGACCTCTGCCTGGATTTTTCCTCCAATAGGAAGGGCTCAAACAAAACAAGCAAGTCCAACGTGCTGAGACCTATCCAAACTTCCAGAAGATGAGATAGCTAGCATTTTGTCTTCTTCTGGGACCTTCATCCTTCTTCAAGTCATCCTTTGAGCAATTTGGTCTTCTTGGGAAATCCACCCTGGTTTTGCATCTTGAGTTTCTGTTCATTTGAAAGGCAGAAGTCTTCCTTCTAGACAATGTCTTTTAGTGGCTTGTAAGAACAGGGCCACACTGGGCAACCTTTTAGGCTGTTTGAAGCTATTTTGAGAAATAAAGATTTCTGTAGGACCAATTCAGGAGTGCTAGACAGGAAAAAAAATGAGTAGATGCCACCATTGGAGAGGTGACATATCCAGAATTTATTTCATTCCCCAAGTAGATGGACTGAAAGCAAGCTATGATTAAGAATTGCCCAGTTTGGGGTGAAGAAAGCCACATCCTTGGCTTCATCTGGAAACTGTCCATAGATATTCCTGAAACCATTGCTGCCATCTCCCTCTGCAAAGAATACCATGGGAAATCTGCAAAGCTGGAGGTTTAACTGGATTGTTTATTTCCAATTATGAAATGAATTTTTCTTTTGCTTCTATTTATTGGGATCCCACCAGTACTTTCCCCACAATTTCACCAAACCTGAGCAGCAGATACTGAACTAGTAGTTACTGTTGAATCCTTGGGTTTGAAAACCCCATGAAATCTACGGGGTCACCATAAGACTTTAAGGTATACATACATTTTTGTTTGGAGTCAGAGTTGTGTTTAGTGCTGACTCTGTACAAGTGATGTGGGAAGAAGAAGGAGACATGGTTCCCAAATCTTTACCTTTTTAGATCACCGTTGGCTGGTGTTTTACAGGTGTTTGGGAGAAGTAAATCGATTTAGGGTTTTATTACAAAGATTAGAGAAACAATCCATGGTGCCAAACTGTGTCTCCCAAAGAAGTTCAAACATTTTGGATGCCTCTTTGAAATTTTGGACTAAAATATATTCATAATTCCATTGATATGGAATTCACCAGATACCTCTGCTTTAGTTTAGTACTGAACAACAATCTCAATGTTGCTGTTATTTTTTTAAAATTTTCTGGGTTTTTTTTTTCCAAGACTGGGATTTATGGCAGCTGACAAATCAAAACTATTACAGTATAAAATTACAGAGTATAGGTTGGCTTTCACTGGTGAAGTTTCTGAAAAATCAGGAAGATTTCCATATTCATGCCAGAGATTACAAGAGCTATTTTTTGGACTTCAGCTCTCCAAGTCTTCCCTGGCAGATTTTTGGAGATGTAGTCCCCTCCAAGCAGAGAGCTCTGCAAAAGGGCAGATGCTTTTCTCATGAAGGATGACTTCTGGCCCAATATATTTGGTATGCACCATGATACATTAAGATCACAGAATTTTTTTGGGTTGCTGAGCTATCCTGGTTGAAAAGACATGACTGCAGGCAGCTTTTCAGTTAGCATTGATATCTGATTGAAAAGATTTGAGATCTTCACTCCAAAAAGAGTTTCCAGAAGTTTCTCCACATCCAATGAAGAGTACCATCCAGAAAATATTATTATTATTATTATTATTATTATTATTATTATTATTATTATTATTATTATTATTAAGCACTACTAGTATTATCTTTATTTGTATCCCATCTTTGCTCCCAGGAAGATCTTTAAATATGTGTCTTTAAAGGGCTATATATTCTTTCATGATTCTCTAGGTCTCTTTCACTCTGTGCCATTACATCTCTTTAGTTCTGCATTACCTATCATGAAGCTATCATATGGAACCCTGGGGTTTCTAATTTAAGAAGGTATTTAGAATTCTCTCCCAGAGAGGTGTATTACCCTACAGACTACAAAATCGAGGGTTCTGTGAGATGCAACCATAACAAAGTGTTATGCAAGTGCAGGGCCATAGCCAGAATTTTTTTTGGTTTTTTTTAAAAATGGGGTGGGGGTGGGGTGGGTTTGAACCCCTAACTCCCCACCCCCGGCTACAGGCCTGTCAATATTGGCTTGAGATAGTGCTTGCAGTTCTGGAGGGACTGTTAATTTTTTGCATCTCATAGACTTAGCCCGGGGATTTGGTTAACCAGTTAAAATTCCATCCTCCAGGAAATAATGCCCAACTGCTCACTGGATGGAAGGATATTAGAGGCAAAGATGAAGTACTTTGGCCACATCATGAGAAGACAGGAATGCTTGGAGAAGATAATGATGCTGGGGAAATGGAAGAAAAAATTAAGTGAGGACGACTAAGGGCGAGATGGATGGATGCCATCCTTGAAGTGACTGTCTTGATGTTGAAGGAGCTGGGGGTGGTGATGGTCAACAGGGAGCTCTGGTGTGGGCTGGTCCATGAGGTCATGAAGAGTCTCAGAAGCAACTGAAGAAATAAACAACAAAAGCTTTGAGCATAATACATTGGGGACTGAGCTGAAAGCATGCCATCTTTTCCTTTATAACACAAACCTATGTGCATTTACTTAGAAGCAGGCCCGCAGCCAGGATTTTGATTGAAGGGGGGGGGGGGGCTGAGTCTGAGTGGAGGAGGATCTACCTTAGCAAACCTTTTGTATTGTTATCCCAATAGCCCCATGCATATGGGATATATTGAGCATGGTGATCAGATCATGATATGAATAAACATAACAGTTTAAATAATACCAGTAAGGCCTTCTCATGGACCATCATGGGAATTTGGGGGGAGGGGGGCTGAAGCCCCTCAAGCCCCCCCCCTCCCTGGCTACATGCCTGCTTAGAAGTAAAAATATAACTAATGTAAACGGAATTTAATTTGAGTGAGTTTAGGACTGCATCTGTAGATAGATAGTGCCTAGATGGGGTCCTGTCCTCCCGTTCCCTTGACAAAACTGGACTATGAGTTGCATCCATGGCCCAAGCTACTTTTTTCAAGGCAATTGAATAACTCCAGAAGTAAAATGGCTTCCTGATGATAATTCAGTAGATTTTAGGATCACAGGACCTTCAATGCCTCCTGCTAATTTGTATCTGTGTTTTGCCCATTCAAAAGATATTAAGATGGTTGTCATTAGCATTCATTTAAGCTATTTATGTAAGCCTTTAATTAGCATCCATTAGAGGGAGAAAGAACACAATCTTAATTGTAAAGCTAGGATTCAGGACTGGCAAAGCACAATGAAGCAGCAAACATCCCTGCTGTCAGAATGAAGATTTTGCTCAGTGGAGAAGGCACATGACTTCAACATGACATGGGATGCAAATGCAGTTCATAAACTACAAAGGTGTGGCCTTTTTTCCTGCCCCCTGCCAAGTCTTGTTGTGATACAGCATGTTTGTCAAGCAAGTTGTCTTGTCACCACTCCCTCCCTAAAGAGATCCCTCTAAAGTTAAGCCAAAAGGCACTGGAAAGAACAGAGGGATGGGAAAGAAATGATGATATGGTTTAATAAATGAAAGCAACAGAGCAAGTTAATCCTCTGTCCTTTGTTGCTATTTTGATGTATAGTGTAATGGAGAAAAACAACCCAAAAGGCCTGGAATTTAGGAAATATTCCTACAGTTTAAGTATCCCTTATCTGGAATTCCAAAATACTCCAAGATAAAAAAAAATTGTTCAGAGAAGCAGCTAAGATAGTGACATCTTTGTTTACTGATGATTTAATGAACACAAACTTTGCTTCATACACACATTTATAAACTTAGCTTTAGGCTACACATATAAGTTGTGTATGGAGCATAAATGATTTTTATACTTGGGCCTCATCTGCAAGATATTTCATATTGTGTATATATACAAAGAGAGGTTTTCCAAAGCCTATAAAAATCTGGAATCCAAAACAGCTCTTGTTTCAAACATTTTGGATAAGGCATACTTAGCCTTCACTACTATTCTTTATGGATCAAGGTGAGAAACAACAACAGATTAAAATAGGAGATATCACTTAGACCAGTAGATAGCCTCCGCTTCAGAAATGTAAGATATCCTTAAGTCCTTTCCAGAAAATTATTTGTAAATGTTTGCCACTTCTTCATTACAATAAGGCAAAGGGACAGGCTGAAAGAGTTCAAGTTCTGCATTTTCATGGCTCAGATAAGTGTCTTGTTAAGTATGATTAATGTTAAAATAAATGGTGTCGTTTGCAAAATCTTTATTGGCAGTGTTCAACCATTTAATGACACAGCCCTTCCCCACTCTTCTGTCACCTCCCCAATAATGCCATGTTTATATGTGTGTGTGGGTGCATGATAAGAGATTGGAAAAGAAGGGATGAATACATTCCAGTCTCCCTTCCAACATCATTTCAATAAACAGGTTCAAAATCCTGCTTAGCACAGTTTTGGACATTGAGGGCATCATCACATGTTAAATCTTTTTAAAACTCAGGTATTACTTGCAAGCTAATAGCAACAGCGACTTTCCTATGAATACAAGGGAGACCTTGCGGAACACTCATATTTGCAATTGCCATAAATGTGGAAAGACATATTGTATACATACACTGTTGTTATGTGATCACTGGAGGATACAGAATAGAAAGGAATAAAGCTCCTAGACCAGTCAAACCTAATACAGATTCTAAGCAAGACAAGTACTGGCTTGAACAAAATGAAAACTTCCCAGGACTCCTTGATGACTTATTTTGCTACCAGCCCTTCATTATCAACTGATCTATAGTAATCTTTCATCTAAAATGCAAATCACAGTTTTTTCCTTTGCCAAAAATATTTTTTGGCGGATTTGAAATTCAATGTCATGAATATAAACAAATCCTTGAAGCATATATTGGTTTGTTCTATACCTTACACATGTAGGCTAATGAGTGAATTTAGTCTGTGGATATCTTTACCATCAAAAAATGAATTCTGTGCAGAATGGTTAAAGTATCATTATAACCTATTTGCAGGGGCAAATAGGACAAAATCAGTCGTAACTGTCATGTTCTGGCACCACAATTAGAGCTGTTTGGTTTCAAGATTTGTCTGGTGTACTGTGTAGCAATTTTCAAATGGATGAATCCCAGTTCTTGTGATTTGATGATACAGAGAAATATTGTGTTTTGTGGGTTTGTATGACGTGCCATATTTTCCTCTAAATTCATATCTATTTCTCCTAACATTTGGTGGAAGAGGGCAAGTCATTGGGTTTGGTAGTTATGTGTTATTAACAGAGTGAGAATGAGGGATTCTGGTTGCCTTAAAGGAGTCTGTATTGATGTTATTTCCAGAGAAACACATCCTTGACATGAAGGTTAGACTACCAACTACTTGCTCTTATCCCTTTCCTTGGAACAGAACTTGAGTAGGTGGGGTCTGGGCAAGTGTCCACATGCTAATACAACTGTAATGACCAAGCTTTAAACTGACTCCAGACCACTGTTTGGCATTAAAACCACTTTGGTAACCTTCCTAATACTTTGGCCATGCTAGTCCTTCAGGACTTTTCAGCAGCCAGTGCTGCCAAGCATAGCAACCTACTGGACCAGTTAGGTGGACTGGGAATTAGTGGTGCCATGCTCCAATGGTTTTACCTCATAGGCCAGTTTCAGAAGGTGTTGCTGTTTTGCATCAAGAAATCTATGTCACAAACCTCTCCAGGGTTTTGTTCTGTCCCTCGTGTTCCTCACACATTCTATACGAACCCACTGAGTGAAGTTCTCTAGAGATTTAGAGTAAGTCATCATCAGTGTACAGATGACAACAACCTCTGCTCTTCCTTTATGTCTTAGTCAGATAAAGCAGCAGAGCTACTCAACAAATGCTTGGACTTAGTAATGGAATGGATGATGACCATATATTTCCAAATACAATGAAAATATCAGTGAGAGGTAATTTCCTTGATTCTAGGTGTTCTCAGAGCAATCCTGTGTGTGATCACATGGAAGCAATCCCCACTGTGTTGTATTGGATTATCTCAAAGATGAAGTGCACGTCGAATTGTAGTGTTTGAAAATGTTTGGTTCCATTTTTAGAAAAAAAGAGAGTAGTGCATCACATGTAGTCACATATGAAAAATTCAGTGTTTTCCTGACAGCACTTTAATGACATTAATCATGACTGACATATTCCACTGAGTCAAAAATTGTATGGTGATATGAGTATTGGATTAGGAATCTGGGATACTTTAATGACATTAATCATGATTGGCATATTCCATTTAAGCCAAAAATTGTGTGGTGGTACGACTACTGGATTAGGAATCTGGGATACTAAGTTTCAAGTCCCTATTTGACCATGAGAATCCATTGGGCAAGTCACACTCTCTCAACCTCAGGGGAAGGCCAACAACACCAACCCACCCCAAACCTTGCTGAGAAAACCCTGAAATAGGTTTACCTAAGGGTTGGCATAAGTCAGAAACAATTGGAAGGCATGTAAGAATAACAAACAACATGTCCTATTGGCTTGGACCAGAATGAAATATGACTCTTTTTCTCTGAATGAAAATTAAAATTCCATACAGTGTCTAAAATGTCACTTAAAAGCTAGACCTTTATTTTAGAAAGTAAAAAAAGAAAGTGTATGTGGGTTTTTTTTTAAATACTCACACACACACACATACACACACATTAAAATGCCAGTGAAACAAACATGGCAGACAATATTTGTTCGTGGACTAAAAATATACCAAAAGAGTCAGACAAATGAATTGACCAACAACATAACGCAGCAATATTTTATATTAAGGTACTTTTTACCTTTTTATTGTAGAAAGTACTCTTAGAGTAAACCTTAAGGCAGCTTGACTTTAGGGAGTTGTCTCCTAAGGACATATTTTAGCCTTATATGCCCCCTATTCACCACATTAAAATGTATGTATTTATTTTTTACTTGGTCTATAATAATAATAATAATAACAACAACAACAACAACAACAACAACAACAACAACAACAACTTTATTTTTGTACCCCGCCTCCAGCTCCCTAAAGAGACTCAGGGCAGCTTACATTGGGATGAGCCCAATCAAACATAGTTAAAATATAAAATATAACATATTAAGTACATATATAGTCCATAGTAAGTACATAGACAATAACACAAAACAAAAAGTCAGGAACATTAAAGGGATAATCTGGCCACAATATATCAGGGATAATGTTGATATCAACATAATATATCATAATGTATAATGTCTATATCCAAGGGCACAGGGATATAGCCATTATCCCTGATATATTATGTCTATATCAATTAATCTGAAGCTGGTTGTTACTGCTTCCTCCTCCTTTGTTTCTGCCTCCACCATCACCAATGTCACCACTTTTACTTTCTTTATTTTCATATGAAAAGGGATCTTATAGCACCATCAAGATTGAGAGAATGAAGTAGGTAGCATAAGCTTTTGTAGACAAAGTCTACTTCTTGAGATGAAAGCTTATGCAACCAACTTTCTTCTCTTAGTCTTCCACACAGCTGAATTAAATCCCACATTATCTGCTTTGAATTGGAATATATGGCAGTGTGGATTTAGATAACCCACTTCAAAGCAGATATTGTGGGATTTTCTGCCTTGATATACTGGGTTATATAGCTGTGTGGAAGGGCCCTAAGGTGCTACAATATCCCTTTGCATAATGATACAAACTGTATGCAACTATGTCTTTGAATTTATTTATATTCTGCAATTTTCCCCAGTTAGGGATTCAAGGCAGTTTGCAAATTAAAGAAATATAAAAAATACAAGGCCAACATTAAAACAGAATTAAACTACCAAAGATATTAAAACAATTTAAAACATTAACATTGCCTTTAGTAAAACCATTTTTTAAAAAGCTAAAACTATTCAAATACTTCAAGACACATTTAATGCTTTAAAACACACTGGAATGCTTTAACAGTTTAAGGGCCCTTCCACACAGCTATATAACCCAGAATATCAAGGCAGAAAATCCTGCAATATCAGCTTTGAACTGGGTTATCTGAATCCACACTGCCATATATTCCATTTCAAAGCAGATTATGTGGGATTTTATTCAGCTGTGTGGAAGGGGCCTAAGTCACTCCATCGGGATATTGAAAGGGCTGGCAATCCCATGAGATCACTAGGCAGAGGCTATCAAAGTGAACAGCTAGGATTTAACTTGATACTGAAATAAATGTAATATTGGTGCTAGCTGGGTGTCCAAGTGGAGGCGTTTCACAAAGGGAGCAGTGAAGCCTGGAAAGAGCTGCACAGTGTGGCAATAACTATGGAGAAAGCCCCACTCTAGGTAGAATACAGTGGGCCCTCCAGATCAAGAGCTCCGGATTCACAATTTCCACTGAATGTGGATAATAATGATTAATATTTTAAATGGAGGTGATGTAAATGCAGACGTGTTGATGTGTACGTTCATGTCATAATATGGAGTGTGACCATCCACATTTTTGTGTCAGTGTTGGATTCCAGAATCAAACCTGCACAGATATGGCCGATCCACTGTATATAGCAGTGGTTCTCAACCTGTGGGTCCCCAGATGTTTTAGCCTTCAACTCCCAGAAATCCTATCAGATAGTAAACTGGCTGGGATTTCTGGGAGTTGTAGGCCAAAACACCTGGGGACCCACAGGTTGAGAGCTACTGGTATATGGAAAAAGTAGTCTCTCAGATAGATCCAAAGTATTTAGACTTTAAACTCATACTAGAACCCTATGTGGCTTCCAAGCAATGTACCTGCCAGCACTCTACCTGCCACATATTGCACTAATTGCGATCTCTATGTCAACTTGGAGGGAAGCCCTATAGAGTGTGTATGGCAGTAATCTAAATACAGTAGAGTCTCGGTTATCCAACGTAAACAGGCCGGCAGAACGTTGGATAAGCGAATATGTTGGATAATAAGGAGAGATTAAGGAAAAGCCTATTAAACATCAAATTAGGTTATGATTTTACAAATTAAGCACCAAAACATCATGTTATACAACAAATTTGACAGAAAAAGTAGTTCAATACGCAGTAATGTTATGTTGTAATTACTGTATTTACAAATTTAGCACCAAAATATCATGATATATTGAAAACATTGACTACAAAAATGTGTTGGATAATCCAGAACGTTGGATAAGCGAGTGTTGGATGAGTGAGACTCTACTGTAGTAAGATTTAAGTGGACGGACTCTTGTGGCCAGGTTATCCCTGTACAGGAATGGTTGCAACTGCTGATCCATTCAAACTAGACCTGCCGCTGCCAGCAACAGCATTTATTCCATGAATATCTCCAAGCTACAGACCCTTTCTTTTATGGGCAGTGTAATCCCAGCCAGGTTAGATGCCAACTCAATTTATGAACATGGGAACTGGTAACCATAGCACTCTTAATCCCGTAAGTAATCATTTTCAGTTTATTGGCCATACCCATTCCATTACTGTGTCTACACACTGTTCCAACATATGTACAACCTCATATCTGACACAAAATTGTTGCTAGGCTCTGCTTATATGCACTTAGATCTTATTAAAGTTTCCTTTTTGGGTGGAAGGTCCTAGATTCATTCAGACAACATGGCCTGAAACCATGCCGCTTGTGAGATTCCGGGAATTGTAAATGAAAAGGATCCAGCTTTTCTAAAAATCAACATTTCCAAGCTATCTCTATATTAATTTACTTGCCTTCTTCCATATGGACTTCTATGTAATTTACAGTCATTATTGGAGACTATGTTGTACCTCATAACATCTTGGCAGAGTGTTGCGCTTTTTGACAGCTGCTTAAGAGCTCCTTCCAAAGGTTGATGAGGTTGGCTCCTCCATGAATATGCTTTATGAAAGTAATAATTATTCTGTTCTCTAGAGCTGATAAGGCTGTATAACATATATCTCTGTTGAATCTGAATTTCAATGCTGCTTTCATACTTCATTGTAGACTTTTTGCTGCCATGTCTCTTACCTTTTTGCTATATGGTTTAATTATGATGTACTGCATTTAATTGTAAATTGTCTCAGATGCAGGTTAGGTGGAGACTGCAGCTTATACATTAAATAAAGAGTCATCTCAGGTGAGCATCTTGTAGTGCATATTTGCTGCATTCTGGAATTGGTGACACCCCGATTATAACACTTGCTTTGGAGGGCTGGGAAAAAGCCCCGTAAAATTGTTTAAGTTATCAGATTGAATCCTTGCTTGGATGCTAGGTAAGGTCTTCCCTGGTTTAGTGTTTAGTTGGGAGACCGTCAGTGAATACCAGGAGCTCTAGGTTATATTTCAGAGGAAGGAACCAGCAAAACCACCCCTGAGTATTCCTTGCCTAAGTAAACCATATGACGTTCATAGCACCACTATAAGTTGATAGGAAAGGCATGTACCTAATTCTGCTGTATTGAGAAGAAAACACTTGAATATGGAAATATACAGTGGTGCCTCAGATCTCCAGTTGCTGGTCCATATAATTTAAGATAGCACCAACCATTCCTTGAAGGGCGTTGGGTAAAAAGGTCGGACTTCTCAGACATTTTTTTTTTCGTGTCAGGAGCAACCGGAGTTGCTTCTGGAGTGAGAGAATTGGCCGTCTGCAAGGACGTTGCCCAGGGGACGCCTGGATGTTTTGATGTTTTTACCATCCTTGTGGGAGGCTTCTCTCATGTCCCCGCATGGAGCTGGAGCTGATAGAGGGAGCTCATCCACACTCTCCCCAGGTGGGATTCGAACCTGGCAGCTTTCAGGTCAGCAACCCAACCTTCAAGTCACTTAGTCCACTACGCCATCTGGGGGCTCCTGGGGGCTCATGTTCTCAGACATGAGATTGTAGTTTTGTAGGGAATTAGGTAGCCTAAGAGCAGCCATCAAGAAGGCAGTCTGTCATGTCCTCACTAAATGTGCCTGTGATATTGGTGGGACTGAGAGACATCCCTACTCAGAGGATCTTAAAATATGGACTTCCTTATACCAGGAGATATGTTTATTCAACTATATAAACATGTAACATCCTACTGAAGGGCCACTTAGCCATTCACAGTTTTGGAAATCAAGAAATTTGTGAGTGAGATGAAATTGCCATAATTATATCTTGGTGACTTAGTTTCGAATATATTAGCCTCTCTTTTTAAATTTTATTGTTGAAGACTTAATAGCCTGAATTGTTTGAATTTTACAGCAGAGAAGTAAGGGGCTGGCTCCCAATTGCATTAGCTTATGTCACCAAATGATCTGGACTTCTGTACGCAATATGATTTTTTATTCACACATTTAGATCAAAATTAAGCAGTCCTCCTTTTTAGTTAGCAGAGATCCGTTTTCCCATTGAATTGGTTCCAATTTTAGACATTATGTAACAGTTCTGCAATGAACTCTATGAAATTCATTTGCCAGAAGTTATAGAGAGAATGGCATAGGAATAACTAAGTCCCATTGAAATCAAGTTGAAGTGTTTCTGCCCTCCTCTTGAAATCAGTGAAGCTAAAAAATGCTTACCATGGAAATATTTTCTGGAAATAGTTCACAGATAGGAAAAAAAGATCCAAGCTGCATACTCCTCTGATGTATAAAAGAATATCTGCAGGCAACTCAGTTATTGCTAGGTATTTTATTGATGAACTGCAATAAACTATAATTATAAATCCCCCAACAACCTGGAAACTTCACAAATGCTTTAACCAAGCAGATCTATCTAATATCTAGTTATTTTATTTTCCATCATGACTATTACATAACATAAATGATTCTTATCTTTTAAAATGCTGCCAGGCAATGCCAGTGCCAGCGGTAGAAAATATGAATATTGACTTTGCAACGGATTGTTCTATTAAAAAAACCAAACAAATATATTGAATCCATTGGGTAGCTAAAAAGCTTGGCAGTTCATGATTAAGTCTCTATCCCTTTGTTCTTCATGCTCAAGCAACTGCAGTTCTGTGAATCTTTGAACGATAACTATAATGGGCCTGTCCAGACTGAACTGCACTTATAACTGTGAGTCATTCAATCTACATCAATAAGCTGAGTCACTTAAATGGGGAGGACATGCCTCACTCAGATATTAGCTTCACTTTCTGTTCTTATTCCGAGTGTTGGGAAATGGATGAATGAATAGTGGATTTCTTTCAATTGGCAAGGCAGAAGCTGAACGATAACCAGTTCCAGTCTCTCTGTTCCCATCACGAAGGTGTAGCATGGAAATAAATAAAGTTAGTAATTTTGCAAAATAATTTCACCAAAATTTATGCATAATCAAATAAATGATTTAATGCAGAAAAGAAACAAAAATGACGTTGAGTAGTAGTGATGCAAGACAAACAAATGTATAGAGGAAAAAACACTAAGAAATATGAAGCCACCACAAATATGCTCTGTGCCTAAATTGCTACAATGTGCAAACAAGTAATTAGTGAGTGTAAGCATGCAAAGGTTGCTAACTCTTGTTAGAAATGCCAGTTCTTCACATCAGGCCTTCAACTCACCTCCTCCTGGAGCCTAGCTTTATAGTCTTCTGTATGCTTCTACAATTGATCTGCTCAGCCCCACTCCATATCTTTGGAATTGTGTCATATTTGCCCCATGAATTTTCCAATCTTGCTTTTTACTGAAATTAGTGAGCATTTCTCCATCATCATCTAAAAGCAGGTATGGAGAACATGTGGCCCTAGAGATGCTTTTGGACTCCCACAAGCTCTAGCCAACATGCCTGATGGCCAGGAATGATGAGTACTGGAATCCAAAGACATTCGAAGAGCCACAGGTTCCTTACTTCTGATATACATATTCAAAATCACAATGGAGAATAAATGAGTTTTTTTGCGGTTAACGTGTTAGGAATATGGTATTTGCAGCAGCATGGTGTTCAATCAATTTCAGCTGAATTTCATTTGGGGGAGGGGTTTGAAACAATACTTTGTTGCATACGCTTCTGGACAGGCAGTCCTTGAGTTACAAACATCCGACTTACAAATGGGGGTGAGACAACAGGAAGTGAGAGAAATCTACCCCTAGGAAGGGAAGTTCACTCCTGAAAGAGTTCTTATGGGGGAAAGGTATCTCCACTGAAGCATTATCACCAATCCTTATTTCCACAATAATCCATTTTTTTTTCAAAATCCAATGATCACAGGGACAGAAAGTGAGGTGAAATCTTCTGAAGAAGGACACAGACAGCAAAACAAACACCACGGGAGTGTTAGCACCTCCCTATACATATATTGTTGGAGTTAAATTTAAAAAATGTACCTGTTCCAACTTACAAATTCAACTGAAGAACTAACCTACAGAACCTATCTTGTTTGTAACTTGGGGACTACCTGTAGTATGTTTCCCAGTGTGCGATAAAACAATTTTCAGGTGTGGCTTAGGGACATTTCACTTGCAAATGGTAATCATTTTTTGCTTGTTCATCTTGTTCCCTTGTATGTTAATTATTACTTTTGGAAATGGAAGAAAGATTTGTTTAAACATAGACTCTTTCTCATGATCATTTCTTTATTCCTCTTTGCAAATTTCACCACGGTGTGCTAGACTATATATTTTTTGATCTTTGAATATCGAACCACAATATGGAAGAAATATTGTGTCCAGGCAAAGTTGAACACAGTTTTTGTCATATTTATCTTTCCTCTTGGACAGTATAAATTTCTACAGCAGTTCTCCACTGCTGGTGATTTAGTAATGTGAGGATGGCTGCATTGACCTCACAATACCAGCTACAGTATACATGGTAGTAATGTAAGATGTTTATAAAGGGTATACTGTTTAGCTGGTATGACCATTTGCAATGGCATAAACTATTATTAAACCTAGCCATTTATTTATCTATCTATTGCCTTATTTGAGCTCTGTCCCAATTTTCACTCAGTAATGGGATTTAAAGTGCATTGCAATAAAGTAGTTCTAATAACATTAATATAATCCTTTAAGAGATCCAAAAATGTCCCTCCTGCAACAAATGGAGCCAGTTGAATAAAAATGTATTCGCTTGTAGACAGAAAGACAACAGGGAGACAGCCAGACTGTCTTAAGTTCTCTTGGAAAGGAAATCCAGAGACTGGGATTGACCATTGAGAAAGCATTCAATTATATCCATGGTAGCTATTTATCAGGTGGAGGAAGGTGTGATCAAAAGAAGGGACCTGAAGATCTGAAGACCTGGACAAGCTAGCATGGGAGCATATGGTCTTTTAGATACATGGGATTCAAGTCATCAGGGGTTTTATAAATCATTAATAACACTTTGACTTATACCCAAGCTTGGAGTAGCAGCTAGTGGAGCTATCATAACAAGGAAGTTGTATGCTCATGGGGCATTCCGAAGACTGTTTATATATCACTTGTATTCAATCACTCTGAAGGTTGATGGAGCATTGGGAGAACAGTGCAGAAACTTGCTGGAAGTTGACTTTTTCAAAGATTTATAAAATATTTTATGTAACTCACCCAATTCAACTGGGATTTGTTGGAGTATATGAATATTAATCCTCAAATTTTGGACATTAAATGTATTTGTTTGTTTTTTATATATGGTTATACTGATGTGATTTAGAATGGAAGTGACCTCTGCTGGGTTGTTTTTCTCTCTATATACCTGTACAGGATCTTTGGTTGAGTACATTTGTGAGTATATATGGAAAACTGTGGTCTTAGAAAAAGTAACAACAAATCTCCTCTGAATAAATCTTCCCAGGAAGACCCTACAACAAAATAGATATAAGACATAAGATGAGATGATGCAAGTACATTCCGATAATAATAATAATAATAATAATAATAATAATAATACAGCCTCCTCAAGAGCAGGAAAGGAAGGCAGGGTCCAACACTGGGCAAAGGGAGGGGTGGGGAGGGAGGCATTGGATTTTTCCTTCCTTGCCTGGGCTTGAATCTGCTGCCACCAGACCCCCATTTTCAGGTCCAGGAACCAGTGAACTGGGTTGCAAAGAGATGTCCAGGGGTTCTGGTAGCATCAGCCTCCTCAATAACAAGCAAGCAAGGATGGATCCAACATTGGGTAAAGGGAGGGGGTTGTATCCTTCATTCCTTACCATTTTTGAGGTAAGGAAGGAAGCCCCTTGTAACGGGAAACTTTATTTTATTGGGGTTTTTTATCTATGTTATTTAATGTGGTTTAAATGGTGAAGGTGGACAGAAGTTAGATACTTCTGATTGGCTGTGAGTCACCATGGTAATGTAGCTGCTTCTGTAGAAATGTAACTATTTGGAGGCTAGTAAGAAAGGGGCAGAGCCAGCTGGAAGAAAAAGGAGGGAATGTTTTTAAAAAGTGTTCAGTTATGGGCAGTTCTCTAGCCGGTGAGCTAGAAAGAAGACGTCTGTAGTTCAGTCAGTCAAGTGGTGTGAGGTTCTAGTGAGAGAAGCTTGAAGAAAGACTTCCGTGTGTTCAGTTCAGTTTCCAGCCTATGTGCTAGAGGGAAGATTATATGTATTTAAGTGTGTAGCTACAGATGCTGCTTGGAATTATAAAGGACTAGCTTAGGTCCTGGTTCTCAGCTGGGTATTGCTGAGGGAAAAGTAAAAGAAACTGTTGAGACAAAGTTTCAGTCTAGTTATTGATGTTAAAGAGTGAAAGATATTATCTATCATATATAAGTAAAACTGAAGAAAGAAACCTTTGTAACAAATTACGCTTATTGTGCTAAAGAACTTATAAATAAACATTTCTTTGTTTCTAAATAAAGCCAGTGTCTTTGAGTGGTGAACTGCTCTACATAGAGTCAGCGAAGAGTTGTCTCACATTCTTCCCCTCAGTATCACATCACCTCATACACGTGGATGCACTTGCGCACGTGTTTATTGTTGGCAGTGGCTGGGATCCTGAAATAAGGATCACCCCTGTCATACTGGTATTTATAGGAGCCTCCAGTGGCCTAGGGGATAAAAGCCTCATGACTTGAAGGTTGGGTTGCTGACCTGAAAGCTGCCAGGTTCGAATCCCACCCGGGGAGAACACGGATGAGCTCCCTCTTTCAGCTCCAGCTCCATGTGGGGACATGAAAGAAGCCTCCCACAAGGATGGTAAAACATCAAAAAACATCCAGGTGTCCCCTGGGCAACGTCCTTGCAGACGGCCAATTCTCTCACTCCAGAAGCAACTCCGGTTGCTCCTGACACGAGAAAAAAAATTAGTGGTATTTTGAGGGGTCCAATATTTAATACTGGCAAAGGTTGGATAAAGAGTTTTCCCCTTGCCGGCTTGTGAAGAACTTTGAGCTGTGTGTGTGTTTCGCATTTAATGGTGGCAGCGGTGGGATAACAAGGTTTCCCCCTGCCTGTTTGAGAAGCCTCTCTTGTGGCTTTTTGAAGTGTGATTCGCACCTCTTGTGCAGGCTGGATTGGAAAGAGGAGAAAGTAGCTGAAGCCTACACATCAGTGAAGGTGGGATCAAGAATAGCTCCACCTGAGGAAGCAAGAGAATGGATGGCCTCATATAGTTGCAATCATCGAATCATAGAATAATAGAGCTGGAAAAGACTTTACGGGCCATCCAGTCCAACCCCCTGCCAAGAAGCAGGAAATCGCATTCAAAGCACCCCCAACAGATGGCCATCCAGCCTCTGCTTAAAAGCCTCCAAAGAAGGAGCCTCCACCACAGTCCGGGGGAGAGAGATCCATTGTCGAACAGCTCTCTCTCACAGTGAGGAAGTTCTTCCTGATGTTCAGGTGGAATCTCCTTTCCTGTAGTTTGAAGCCATTGTTCCCCATCCTAGTCTCCAGGGCAGCAGCAAACAAGCTTGCTCCCTCCTCCCTATGACTTCCCTTCACGTATTTGTACATGGCTATCATGTCTCCTCTCAGCTGTCTCTTCTGCAGGCTAAACATGCCCAGAATTGGACACAGTATTCCAGGTGTGGTCTGACCAAGGCAGAATAGAGGGGGAGCATGACTTTCCTTGATCTAGACACTATACTCCTATTGATGCAGGCTAAAATCCCATTGGCCTTTTTAGCTGCCACATCACATTGTTGGCTCATGTTTAACTTGTCCACAAGGACTCCAAGGTCCTTTTTACATGTAATGCTGTTGAACCAGGCATCCCCCGTTCTGTATCTTTGCATTCCATTTTTTCCTTCTAAGTGGAGTATCTTGCATTTGTCCCTGTGGAATTTCATTTTGTTAGTTTCAGCCCATCTCTTTAGTCTGTTAAGATCGTTTTGGATTCTGCTCCTGTCTTCTGGAGTGTTAGCTATCCCTCCCGGTTTGGAGTCATCTGAAAACTTGATGATCATGCCTTCTAACCCTTCATCTAAGACATTAATAAAGATGTTGAACAGAACCGGGCCCAGGACGGAGCCCTCCACTCATGACTTCTTTCCAGGATGAAGAAGATGCATTGGTGAGCACCCTTTGGGTTCGTTTGCTTAGCCAATGAACTCCCTTTGGTTTGGCCAGCGGGAAAGGAGCACTGTAAGCCCCAGTGCTAAGAGAAAACCAGGGATCTGTTTAGAACAAAAGAGGAGAGGAGGGTCAGCAGGAGAAAGGTATATGTGTGACAGGAGGGGGGTTATGCCTGCGGGGTTCCTTCCTCAACAGCTACAGTGCTTCGACTCAGATTTTCTGTGACAGACCCCCCACAGACCACTTTTGGGTTTCTTGCAGACCATCTGTGGTCCACGAACCACTGGTTGGACACCACTGTTCTAGAGTAGCTACAAGAGGAATCCCACAGAAGCCAACTGCAATAATCCAGCTCCAAAAGGATGAGAGTAAAGTATGACTTTTACAGAAAAGGCTGCAGCCAGCAAAGATATGAATTTGTGAAGGGCACTCAGCCACTGTTATCAGCCGTGCATCCAAGAACAGGGATGGCCTAGGCCAGTGGTTCTCAACCTATGGGTCCCCAGATGTTTTGGCCTTCATCTCCCAGAAATCTTAACAGCTGGTACAACTGGCTGGGATTTCTGGGAGTTGTAGGCCAAAATACCTGGGTACCCACAGGTTGAGAACCACTGGCCTAGGAGCATTTCAAGTTGCTAACTTCAGAAGTTCAATACAGCTGTTGTCCATGCACTTTGCAGGATTGGGGAATGATCATGCTCCCAACACAAAATGGGCTTCCTCCCCGTTTCATTTGCCACTGGAAGTACCACCCTCTCTAAAGCAGGATAATAATTTTCTGGAGTGCTGGTATAATCAAATAATAGTATCTCTGTCTTATTTGGACTAAGCTCTGATTTTTTAGCCATGAATTAACCATTCTCTAATATGAAAACATTGTAGTTTGTCACTATTACCAGGCACTTTGAATCCCATTTTGGGAGAAAGGTGGGATATACATTCAGTACATATAGATACATAAGTAAATGGATAAAATACGATTAGATCCCAGTGAGTGGTGCAGAAAGTCATGGATCTAATTGGGCCAGATAATATTAAAGCCAAGAAACCCTTAACTTCAGAATTATTTTAAGATAACTCTTTCACTTTAAAATCACAAGGCACTGAAAATAATTTGTATTTGTATTTGTTGAATTGTCAACATTCTCCAACCAGCATAACTAATGTCCATGTACCCTATGGATTCTAGGAGTTGTACTCCCCCAAAGGTAGCTTTTCCAAGGTCTGAATTTCACTGGAGAATTAACAATATGGGATATGATTCTGAGAAGCTTTGTGCAAATACAAGACCAACGGGCCACACAGCTGGTGGTTCCTTTGAAGTATGTGGCATCCGCCTGCATGGCTAAACATGCAGGGCGATTGTGAAGTGAAAAGCAGCTTGTTCATTCAACCATATGAATAGTGGCAGCAGAAGCCTCAAAGGCATCTGCAGAAACATTTATGTACCCCATTCCCCACCCTCCACATAACTTCTCCATAGCATTGTTGTTAATATCTATATAAAATATACTCAGTTATGTTGAAAGGGCCTCTTGAATGCTTTATCTGAATCTCTTGAATATCAATATAAATTTGCTGCTTTACTGTGTAGTACCTGCTGAAAAGCTGGGGGAACTTATTCTTGGACTTTCCCATGCTTTGTCCAGTCTTCAAGCTCTGTAAGGTCTTCATGGGAGGTTACCTTTCTCCTGTCCAAATACATCCTTACTCTTTTTGTGTTTCTTCTTTGCCTGCTTCAGTGGTTTCATTTCACACACTAACCCTGCATGCACAATTTTCCAGAGAGCAAAAAAGTGCTGTTAATACAAACACATGGAGATGGTTTGATAATGCAAAGATGAATCACTGGGATATCTAGAAAGTCAAAGCCAGCTTGGGTTAATTTAGAGTGCTTATTATGTCCATAGAGAGATAAAAACAGCGTCAAATTAATGCTGCAGAAATACATGCCTATATTTAGTTGGGAAGGCATTCTAGTGCAGAAAACATATTTAGCTGCAGAAATATTGTGGTTTTGCTGTATGATTGACATAAAGATTCACAACCACCAATAGCATAGCCAGCAGAGACAACTGTAGCGCTCTTTATAAGTTAACCTTTGTGAAAGTTTAACCTCAAAGGGTGTTGGCCCTAAGTGGTGTGTCTTCAATTGAAATGAAATAGGCCCATTTTTTGAATTGCTGAGATGCAGTAGATTGCCACCCCACCTCAAGAAAGAAACACCTCAGAATCCAACAAAATAGTGATGTTATTGCTAGGCAACAGTGGAGATAACAGACCAGATGTAGATGTATTGGTCATATTTTGGGTTATGAATTGAAAAATTAACTTTTACAAACATATCTAAGAATGGACGTGTTTGAGCAGTATGAATTTGGAAGGAAGAGATTTGTCAGAAAAAAATAAATAAAGGGGGAAATTGACACGGGGAAGATTCACCCACGAAACCATATTCCTAGATTGGCACAGGTCTTTGCTTGCATATTCTTATTTATCGGAACTCCCTCCAATGAAACAGCAGCTCCCAAAGACTAGCTGGAGAAATGTTTGCTCATGTTGAGACATTCACTGAAAATGTTAATTAGGACATATTTCGATACAATCAATTCATACCCGCTTGCTTGCTACGATAGGCTCCTGCAATCCTTGCCACAGCCAAATGTGTTAAAAGGAGGCATTTGTGGTTGTTTTGAAACAGCCTATAAAACCTGTCAACATTTGCAAGCCTGTTGGGGGACAGTTGTGTGTGTAGCAATTGAAAGCAGCCTCTTTGAGGGCTGGCTCCGAGAGTGCGCTGCCTTGGGATGCGTCCAAGTTGTTCAGAGTGTTTAGATTTTTCATGCCACAGATTATATAAAAGGCGAGCATTTGGCAACAACCTTGTATTGATAGGAAGCCGGTGTATAAATCAGCCAGTCTTCTTCCTCAGGTGCAGGAAAGAATATGTTGTATTATGAATGGAAGGTATTTAAAGGGATGCCTGTGAAAGCTCAGTGCAGCCCTTATTCTTGGCATATGAAAATGTAACTAAAAGGCTCACCTGCCAACATGAGTCATAGCCTCGTTTTTTAAATAAGGTTACCGCAGTTGGCAAAAGCAGCCAGTGAATGGAAAGGAAAGCATTGGGTTATTATGCCTTCTTGCCTGTTATCATAGACCCACAATAAGAAACATCAAGAAGCACTTCAGATGAGCTACCAGGTCTCAGGCTGACAGGCTTTTTAGAGCTTCAAAAACAAAACTATTTATCTGGGCCATCTAAGCACTGCTGAGAGGGTTCAGCTTCTTAGCAGGGATGCCTCCCATGTTTGGTGAAAGAGCATCTTATGTCAGAATGAAGCTATTTAAGTTTCTTTCTTCACGTATCAGGTTAGGAGTGCTGGCTCGCATCACTTTTAGGGGATTATGATTTGTGTTATGAAATGCTTATCAAGTGTTTTTGTTACCCCCCTTTTCTTTCTTCAAGATTAGTTTAGTTTTAATTAAGCAAACCTTTCTCAGGAGAAAGCTTCCTGACTATTCTTCATACCCAGAGGCAACCCTACTTGTTGTTTTTAATTATTTTTCACTGTTACCCAAACTGCTTTGGGTACTCCTGCCCAATTAAATCAAAGGCACGGGATCCTCATACACAATATGTTTAATATTTAATTTTAATTAAATTAATTAAATTGTTTATTTAATTTTATGTCGCATTATTGTGCATCGCGTAATGCAAAATTTATGATAGGGAGACGTTTGAAGGCGGGGGGAGCAAGCGAGGAACAAGCTAATCAGGGTAGTCAAAAGAGCCTTCCGTGTCATTTTTCCAGGGAATAAGCAACCAAACAGGAGGAGATAACAAAAATCACAAGTTGTTTGGATCAAAATAGGGTGGATGTGCAGCACCGAGAGCAGTTTGTTTTACTTGAGTTATCTTGACACCCTTGCTTGCAACGATCACAATAGTCACACAATGGCACCTCCTGAATTAAGCAGGCAATCAAGTCAACATTAGTAAAACTAGTGTTTAAGCTGTGTTTCCAACTAGCAGAGGACCAAGGTCGACAAATGTATTACCATCATTCCAGGCTAACACAGGCAATTCGCATTCAGAACCGTTGCCAGCACTATTATTCATTCTCTTTCCAGCAGGTCTTATTGCTGTACTTGAATGACTAAAAGGAACCTCGAGTTACTCCTTGTATTTTCACTGGGTATGTAATATGTTGTTTGTGTAATAGAAATTCACAGAGATTTACTTGCTTGGTGGGTCAAGTCTGCTGTAATGTACCCAGTAAGAGGGTGTTTTTTTTTTTTAAAGTCCCATAGATTCAAGTCAGAATGATGAGTTTTATTTTATGATTGCATCTGAAAGGGAAATATATATATTTTAGTGAGCTGGGATTTTGCTTTAATAAGTAAGTTTTCATCTTTCATTTTAGTTATTGCATCATAAATTTTCTGAAGTTTGGTTTCATGCCTGGATTGTGATCTATGATACGGTGCGGTGATAGGAACCTACCATATCACAACATAAATTACTGCTCACTCTGATATCTCTGGGGACGTATGGATCCATATCTGTGGTTATATGAAAGGGGATTTCATATAGCATTAATCTGTGTTACTGCAGGAAACCATTCAAAGTTACTGTAAATATATCGGCTTGCTGGATGATATTTTTCATAATTTGGAGAGAGAAGGCTGTTGAAATTCAGGTGTAAGATAAGGAGATAATATAAATGCACATTGCCAAAAAGGGCACAGATAGAGGCACAGGCAGAGGCTCAAAGCTATAAAGACAAAATGTTAAGGATCTAGCCTGCAAAAGTAACTGAGAAAGCATCAGACTTAGCTGGCAATTAAATGTGAAGTGGGTCAAAACTGCTGTCTTGCAGCCTACAATGTATACCCCCTCCCTCCATGGACATGAACATAGGTCAACAGGAGTTTCCATAGGTGTTTTAAGAAGCTCATCTCCACTACGGATACTGTGCTCTGTCTGAGCTAGTAATCTTGCCCCAACCCTTTGCCCTTTTCCACCTTTGAGCATCTCAATGGCACCTAAGGAGACCAACAGAACAGGTTGAGTACCTCTTATCTAATATGCTTGGGACAAAAAGTGTTTCAAATTTCAGATTTTCCAGCCAGATTTTGGAATACAGTAGTGTCTCACTTATCCAACATAAATGGACCGGCAGAATGTCGGATAAGCAAAAATGTTGGATAATAAGGAGGGATTAAGAATAAGCCTAATAAACATCAAATTACATTATGATTTTACAAATTAAGCACCAAAACATCATGTTTTACAACAAATGGAAAAAGCTTTTCAATACATGTTGTAATTACCGTATTTACGAATTTGGCACCAAAACATCGCAATGTATTGAAAACATTTACTACAAAAACCTTAACTACTAAAAAATTGACTACAAATAAAGATAAAATTGCCTAAAATGCATTTACAGTAACAACATTGTTGGAAGTTAAATCTATAAAAAGTTCAGTCCTATGAAGATTTTGAAAAATCTGTGATCCTTGCCTGCCTAGAGAAACAGTTGTGGATCTGGACGGGAGGCAGACTGCGTTGGATAATACAGAACGCTGGATAAGCAAAAGTTGGCTAAGCGAGACTCTATTGTACTTGCAAATACATGATGAGATAACTTGGAAATGGGACCCAAGTTTAAGCATGCAATTCATTTTTGCTTCATATACACTTTATATCCATAGCCTGAAGGTAATTTTATACACAATATTTTTTAGAAAATTTCTGCAAAATTTGGGTACCTTGAACCATCAGGAAGCAAAGGTTTCATTATCTCCATTTGGACAATTTTGGAGTATTATGAGTGAATTCTCATGCGGGTTCACTTATATGGAACTATATCTTCCTCATCAATGTGGGTCTTGTTTCTAAGGAAACTAATACAGGCAGACCCTGAATTACAAATATCTGATTTACATAGTTTTTTTTTCGTGTCAGGAGCAACCTGAGTGCTTCTGGTGTGAGAGAATTGGCTGTCTGCAAGGATATTGCCCAGGGGACTCCTGGATGTTTTTTATGTTTACCATCCTTGTGGGAGGCTTCTCTCATGTCCCCACATGGAGCTGGAGCTGATAGAGGGAGCTAATCTCCCCGGGTGGGATTCGAACCTGGCAGCCTTCAGGTCAGTAACCCAACCTACAAGTCACAAGGCATTAATCCACTATGCCACTGGGGGCTCCTTTATATAGTTAAGAATGTGCGTGAGACAACAAGAAGTGATAGAAATCTACCCCTTGGAAGGGAAATTCACTCCTGGAAGAGTTATCATAAGGTGTTTCTTCTGAAGCTTTATCTCCAATGCTTGTTTCCCCAACAAGCCAAATTTTCCAAAATCCAACTATCACAGGGAAAAAGTGAGGTGAAATCTTCTGTACAGGGGCAAAGACAACACAATAAACACCACAGGGGTGTTAACCCTTATCTATCTATCTACCTATCTATCTATCTATCTATCTATCTATCTATCTATCTATCTATCTATGGAGCTACACTTAAAAATGTATCTGTTCCAACTTATATACAAATTCAACTTAAGAATAAACTTACAGAACCTATCTTGTTTATAACTTGTGGACTGCCTGTACAGGGAAGGACTTGATCTACTTGCTCCACAGGACTAGTAATGTCAGATGGTTGAGTACTCTTGCAACTGGGCAGCTTTTATCTTTTCCCACAGAGGAAATTTTCCTATGACATCCTCACTGAAAGGGACAAGCAACATTATTTTTTTGTAGCATGTTGTGGCTTAGTCGAGTGTTGACAGAATGATCTACAATGGTTTTAATAAGCAGAAAGCTCCTTATAGAACAAAATGTCTGAATACATAACACTTGCTGTTGCTATTGTCTGGACAAAATAATGGTATGCAATCTATTCCCTCCTCCCTCCTTTTCTCTCATGCCTATTTTTCAGATTTAATTGTTAAGCATTGATAGAGAAATGCACTCCATTATGTATTTTTAGCATTGTGACAGTAAGGCAAACATAAATACGTATCTCTTCACATAGATTATTCATGTTATAATGAACAATGTCTCACCCTTAAGGAAGGAATGGTTAAAACCCAATCTTACTTCAATATTATAGATATTCATAGGGCACAAGTTGTGTTTCAGCCGATTAAATATTATCATAAAAACAGCTGATGGTGCATTAAATTAAAAAATCTGATTAGGGTAGACTTTACAGAAGGCTTTTCAAAGACTAATGCAATTATCTGTTGTGGCTAAACAGTAGGTTTAACTCAGTGGCACTTGCCAGAAAGAATTCTTTTCCCTCTACAAAAATTAATGGGGGAATAACATGGGATCAAACCAGATTAGTAGTCAAACAATATCTGGCAAGGTCTTAATAGTGAGTAAGTGATTATGAGACAAAAATAATTTAAGCAGAGACTATTTCCTTTATATTTTCTTGATTTATCCTTCACCATTGCTTTGGTTAAATATAAATTTGGCCATAGTTGGCACAATTAAATCAAACTATAGGATAGGATACCTAGATTTTTCACATAGAGATGATCTATAAGGAAAAAAGCACATCTTGGATCTTTGCCTCACTTTCGATTCCACAATATATTTAAGAAGGGAAAGTAATAATAATAATAATAATAATAATAATAATAATAATAATAATACATAAACTTTATTTATACCCTGCCACCATCTCTCCAAAGGGACTTAGGACGGCTCATAAAAGCACTCCAAGATGCTACACATAAAATAGAATTACATAGAATAAAAATAATATATAAAATTTGACTGAATACAAAACAGACACAATCAAATATTAAAAACTAAAATTTATAAAATGCAGTAGTACCTGCTCATAAGGAAGGTTGAGCGGAGGAAGATAGACACATTTGAACTGTGGTGTTGGAGGAAAATTCTGAGAGTGCCTTGGACCCCAAGAAGATCCAACCAGTCCATCCTCCAGGAAATAATGCCCGACTGCTCACTGGATGGAAGGATACTAGAGGTAAAGCTGAAGTACCTTGGCCACATCATGAGAAGGCAGGAAAGCTTAGAGAAGAGAATGATGCTGGGGAAAATGGAAGGAAAAAGGAATAGGGGCCGACCAAGGGCAAGATGGATGGATGATATCCTTGAAGTGACTGGCTTGACCTTGAAGGAGCTGTGGGAGGCCACGGCTGACAGGGAGCTCTTGTGTGGGCTGGTCCAGAAGGTCACGAAGAGTTGGAAGCAACTGAATGAATAAACAATAACAAGATGCAGTCTTGAAGATATTTGAAAGCAGGACCAGAATTTCAATTGTGCTTATTGACAATAGGATTTTTAAAATCTAAAGTTGTTCCTTAGTGTAGTAACTGAACACAAAACTGAGTGATTGTTTATTTTATCACTCTATAAGTCTGCTCAAATTCTACAAGAGTGAAAGGACAGGGCAGCCCTACTTATTTTATATCTCTCTTTTTCTAAATATAGGAGATCTATTAAAATTCTTAAAGGAGAAGGGTTCTCTATTACAGCTATTTTGCCTGGTGATATATGGGAACAGTTTTGGCTAAATGTTTTTGAGAAGCATTTAATATACATGTTAGCCCTTTCCACCATAACTCATACTTCTGGACTTCCCAAGTCACAGCAAAATGCAGAAAAGTTCCCTCTGTTTAATATGACAGGGATTTACTGTTATTTAAAAACTGGTGCTAGTAGGTTCTTTAGAAAAGGAGTTTAGGTTTAGGAATCTCAAACAACTTGGTTTGTGTGTGTGATGGACCTCATCACATTGGAAAATATCCCTATCATAGAACACTCTGCCAATGCATCTCATCACATGATGCACAGCTACTTCCGGTGGGGCTCCGTGCTGGCTGCAGCGACAAAGTGTTCTATGATGGGAAACAAGTGTTCTTAGTGTTATTTATGTGCATCTGAGCAAATTAAGTCTTTGGACTATAATAAAGTTTTGTTGTTGCTGTTGAAATGCTCTACGACAGGGAACTCTGAACACCTATGTTCAGATAGAAAATGCTGGGGACAATGTGGGAGCATGTCGGATTTGCCCTGCCCTATGGATTCTCCCACTGTCCCCCATATCAAAGACCTTTGTGTGATGAAGTCCTTAGTGTATGTGGATAACTGGGTGGCTCATGGATGCTGTGAATTTATTGGTATTACAAAAGGGCTCAATGGAGTTGGAAACAGAGTAGTTGAGTCAGGATGAAATTTTCTACAGGGGAAGTAAAAATTGTAGCAGAATCTGGAGAATTTCCTTTTTGGATATGTGGCTATATTGGATGAGAAACTTTTGGAATGATAGATCCAACGTTGTCTATGTTAAGGAAAATAATTCCAAAAATAATTGGTTTCACTTTAGTATTCCTTTTGATAGATTGGTAATAAATTTGTGGCTGAAAGTGTGCCTTATTTCTTGTGTTAGGAGCAAAAGAGCATAGGCTTTTTAAATAGATACGGCTTTCAGAATATTAAAAATTAGGGCATGATGAACAAGTAGAAAACAAACAAAAATTGGACACTATTTAAAAAGAGCATTATACATCACTCATCATAGTGAAAGAGAAAAAAAATCATACTTGGAGAACATCTGAGGAACTATAAAAGTGAAAGAATGGTGACTTCTAGCATATGCACAGGCAGAAAAGTAGGTGTGTCAATTTTAACCATAATGATAGCAATGTTATGTACACATTTTTTTCATCAGGGGAAGGTCCTTCCTAATTTATTTTTGCATGCAGTGAAGGGAATCTGTACATGGAAACAGCCTCCATGTACATTGGTGGATCAGGAACTACATGCCAAGAATGCATACAGACAGGGCCGTAGCCAGAAAAAAAATTTGGGAGGGGGGGAGGGGTTTGAACCCCTTAACCCCCCCCCCCCCCCCCGGCTACATGCCTGTCAAATATCTGCTTGAGATAGTGCATGGAGGGACTTAAAATTCATGAGTAAACTAGGGTTTTTTTTAAACCTGAAAAAATTGGGGGGGGGGGTTGAACCCCCAACCCCCACCCCCCGGCTACAGGCCTGCATACAGATGCATATCTGGAATGTACAATGTGCATTTAGTCATGAGACATTTATATGGTCTACATTTGACCCTTCCTTCACCCAGACACAACCCAGTCCAACATCACCTACTGTCCAAACTCTTTAAAATTACACTTTCTTGACACATGGTGTCAAATGGTTAGAAAAACATGATTTAGTCCTTGGCTGAATATACATTCCAGGACTAGTTAAGATGTCCTTGTATACTTCCATATGACTGGTTACTCGTTATGATGACTATCCATTCTACAGCATCAGAGGAACTATACTTCTGTATACCAGTTACAAGGGAACAGTTGCTAGTGTCCTGCTTGTGATGGGCTTTTCAGTGGCACCAGGAGGACCAGTGGGAGAACATAGTATTGGATTAGATAGTCCTTTTGTTTGCATAGCACAATTCTTCTCAGGTTTCTACATCCTAAGTAATGTGTATGAAGAGAGTAACCAGCAGGGTGTGGGGTGTGCCTAAGCAGATTATTATGATATATTTCCACATCCTTCTTTATTTATGGGAGAAGAATAAGTTGTCTATAAGATGGTATTCAATAATTGGGAATTCAAGTGAAGTTGTTTAAAATTGGCGAGAGAAATCCTGGTGAGATATTAGTAGGCAGAAGGCCAAGCAAAGTTGTCAATGGCATATGAGTAACTGATCAAATGGCAGATATCTTTCAACACATGACTGGGAAATATACGGTGGGGTTTTTATAGGCCTGACCCAAATACCGTTGATGGGCTTGGTGATTTGATCATGTGTACAATTAGCCACTTCAAGAAATATGAATAGATAGCAGAAATGCTGGAAGACATTACATTGTCTTCAAGGGAATATATTAGTCATGTTAACTCAAGACTGACTAGTGCTTACTTTTGCCTTCACATTAATTTCTAGGATTATAAACCAATTTGGCTCATGCAAAATGGTGGCAGACAAGAGGAAGGATGGAGGGATCGATTTTTTATTTCAAGAAGGAACTGGGCCTCCATAAAACTTGCGTGTTTGTTGGGTCATATACTTACTTACTTAGGTGATCCCTTGTAGCCCGAGGATGATTGCCCTCCAAGTGTAGTGTCTTGGCGGTGGATGCATAGGTGGCTGTGGAGACCTTTTCTTGACCCACATGTTCTTCCACAGTGATGACATCGGTTTCCAGATGGAAAGCAGTCCTGGTCAGGGTTGGTTTGATGCGTCTTCCTCTTGGCACGTTTCTCCCTTAAGCCCTTCATTCATGCCTCTTCAAATTCTGCAGCACTGCTAGTTACAGCTGACCTCCAGTGAGAGCACTCAAGGGCCAGGACTTCCCAGTTCTCAGTTTCTATGCCACCGTTTTTAAGGTTGGCTTTAAGCCCATCTTTAAAACTCTTTTCCTGTCCACCAACACTACGTTTCCTGTTTTTGAGTTGGGAGTATAGCAACTGCTTTGGGAGACGGTTATCAGGCATTCAGACAACGTGGCCAGTCCAGCAGAGTTAATGGTGTAGGAGCATCGCTTCTGAACCTGAGTTGACTGAAATAAAAGTCAGGAGAAGGATATAAGCTGTATCACCATATAGATAGATTCGGTGAGGTGTTTACCTCTTCCTCTCAGGGTAGTGTAGAGACTAGTGCTCACTTCAACTGTCCAGTTAACCATGGGGAGAATATGTTTTAACCAGGTCATGCAAGTCATTCATTCCAGTTAAATAGTTACATATAGTTAGTACCTTTCCTCAATAGCTGAACTACAACTATCTTACATGGCAATTGTAACATTTACTATTGCATGACTTTCAATTGCTTCCAACTTCTGCTTGGAAAGATTTCTGCTTGGAAAGATTTCTTTGGTGCAGGAGGGTGGGGTGCGGTGTTACCATTGCTGTCCTCTGAGGATGAGAAAGGGCCCTTCCAGACAGGCTCTGTATTCCAGGATCTGATGCAAGGTTTTCTGTTTATCACAGATTATCTGGTAGTGTGGACTCATATAATCCAGTTTAAAGAAGAAATTCTGGGATCAGATCCTGGGATATAGGGCCTGTGTGGAAGAGCCCAAAGTGTCACTTGCCCAAGGCCAGTCAGTGGGTTTCCATGGTTGAGCATGGATTTTTGAATCTTAGTCTTCTGGGGTACTGCCATACAGTAGAGTCTCACTTATCCAACATAAACGGGCCGGCAGAATGTTGGATAAGCGAATATGTTGGGTAATAAGGAGGCATTAAGGAAAAGCCTATTAAACATCAAATTAGGTTATGATTTTACAAATGAAGCACCAAAACATCATGTTAGACAACAAATTTGGCAGAAAAAGTAGTTCAATACACAGTAATGCTATGTAGTAATTACTGTATTTATGAATTTAGCACCAAAATCTCACGATATATTGAAAACATTGACTACAAAAATGTGTTGGATAATCCAGAACATTGGATAAGTGAGTGTTGGATAAGTGAGACTCTACTGTATTATGGAATAGCACTATATCCCACATTAACTCCAATTTTTCCATCCTATAGAATCCTGGGATTTGTAGTTTGGAGATGTGTATTTAAAATTCTCAGCTTGAGTACTGCAGCAAACTACAAATCCTTACGATTTGTCAGTTCAAGTGGAATACATTGCTATAATTGAGTAATGGGAATGGACACCTGAAATCTTAGTTCAACACTCATTAAACAGGCTGGTGTTCACACACGCACTGTAACAATAGATTGTTTCACTCCTTTATTGTGGGATAATTGCAACCTTCTGCTCTGCTGTTTGTGTCAAGATGACCAACTGGAAGAGATATGTTTTGTGCAATAGCTTGTAACATTCTGGTTTTCAAATAACAACAACAACAACAACAACAACAGTAATGGAAAGTTTTCCTTGTTCTTTCATTCTTCAGTAATGGAAACAATAGCACACTCAAAACAACAGCAGATAGCTGCTTTTTCTGGGCCACAAACTATAACTCATTAATCTGCAAAGGTGATATTCTAAGTTTTTCACCTTATGCACTCCTATGATTGTTATCAGACACTCTGTTCTCTTGGCTTGCCTCCAATGGAAATATTGTTGGCCGTGCTAGAAATATTGCTTCTCTGTGATGGCATCATATTTATGGAGTCCTCCTCCTGGGCAAATGGAACAAGCTCCCTGTTCCCTTGCCTACACATGCTCCATAAGTTATTCTATGCAGATACAAATTTAATGTGCATCATATTTTCTGACCAATTTCTGCTTGGAATGGTTTTTCTCCTGTTTCAAGGTTATATTTTCATATGGCTCTCTAGTGGTTAAATTGTTTCTGTGTCTCTTTGGGTGCATTTTAGGGACAGAATTAGGGAAGTGCTGCTTCAAGCTGCATGAGTATTGAACTGAGAGCATGTTACTGTTTTGTGCCTGGTTGAAAACAGGTGAACATGAATTCTTGGATGCAGCCTGGTGGTTGAAGGGGCACTTCCCCCCTGCTTCACTCCATTGATCTCTCCTCCATCCATAAAAACAACCCAAGAAAGTGTTTGGATACAAACCTTGAAAATTGTTCATTTCCAGCTGTCAAATGTGAGCAAAACTTGTTTTTCTTCCCCTTTTATTTGTCGATTTGCCTTAGTTCAAAAGATGTGATTTTAGAGGGTGATTAGACTTTGCATAATTTTTTGACGTGGGATGCCATATATTCTCCTCATTAGGAAATAATGAAAGATAAATAAAAGATACAAGGGGGAGAAGATTGCTACCATTAGTACAAAACTTCATCCCTAATAAGACAGGGATTCTGATTATGGGAGCTCTGCATATACAGTAAAGCAGGCGATCTTCCCTTTTTATTGTGTGAGGATCTAAAAGGCAGTTGGAGCAAGGGGAACTTGGGTGTGGGATTTACAGGCAACACCCTCCTCCTCCCTTAGCCCTAGGCATGTGAATGCAAGCATCTGCACGGGGCTTCAGAAAGACTTATAAACGGAGGAGAAGAGAACAGGCTTGACAGCATGAACCATCATCCTATGCACCAAGAGCCAAATTCAAGTTCAGAGAAGTCAAAGGCTGCATTCCAGTGGTGGTTGGGGTGAAAAGCAAGGAAATGAATGGCACCCAACCTCTTATGGGTTTTCACCTGAACTTTAAATGATCAAGCCAAGGCGCAGAAGCTATTTTGAGAAAAGGATCAATACTTGGAATAACTATCCCAGGTGCCAAACCTTTCCTCAAACTAGTTTCAAACCCTTTAAGTCAGTGGTTCTCAACCTGGGGTCCCCAGATGTTTTTGGCCTTCAACTCCCAGAAATCCTAACGGCTGGTAAACTGGCTGGGATTTCTGGGAGTTGTAGACCAAAAACATCTGGGGACCCAAGTTGAGAACCACTGCTCTAAGTTCAGAGGAAGTCATGTAGTGAATTGATTGAACATTGACACGCAAGCCATTATCTGCCACTGGATGGGACCAAAATACCAGCATGTTTTAGCTTAAAGCTTTTACTGCCAATAACTAAGATTTAAGAGAAGCATTTCAACATTTTATAAGAGGGGGAAACCTGGGAAATAAACAAAGGGCACATCCAATCTGATCAAAAGCTTCCAGATGTTCATGTTGTTTTTTCTCCCTATTTTATGCTGGGTTAAAATCAACCAACCTGGGGAGCTGGTATAAAAAGTCTCTGACTCCCAGATTCTGAGATTTCAAAGCTAAATCACAGACCTAGGGACAATCCTTTTGATGTCAGCCGTGAGCAGACCTTGGCAGTGTTGCAAGAAGACCTGGTGAAGCCATTAGGCATGACACATTAAATATCAACCACAGCTGCATAAAGTACATTTTTAAGATAAAGGTACATGTTTTCCCCTGACATTAAGTCTAGTAGTGTTTGACTCTGGGGATTGGTGCTCATCTCCATTTGTAAGTCCAAGAGCCGGCGTTGCCTGTAGACACCTCCTACGGTAGTTCATGTGGCCAGCATGACTGCATGGAGCGCCGTTACTTTCCACCGGAGTGGTAACTACTCACATTTGCATGTTTTCAAACTGCTTGGTTGTCTGAAGCTGGGGCTAATAGCAGGAGCTCACCCCGCTCCCCAGATTCGAACCTTCAACCTTTCGGTCAGCAAGTTCAGCAGCTCAGCTCAGCTCAGGGGCCTTAAAGGCATTTTAAAAGCAAGTCTTAAAAGGAACAAAAATGCACATACACATTTCCCGACCATGCTCACACCTGGCCTGAGGGGCAGAGAAAAGAGCCCTGGCTTTGAGATCTAAGAACCCTTACCCTTGGCATTATCTTATTCCATCTTGTTACCCGGAAAGCATGACAGATATGTGTATCTACTGGGAAATTTACCTGGCATGTATATTTACTTTGTATATGCACTTAAGCTTCTCATCTTGGTTTCTTGTTGTGACATTTTCTTTTTGCTATTGTCTTTTAACTTTCTTCTCAGGCAGCAAATGTCAGAAAGTAAATGGCGTAGAAAAGAATACTGCCATGCCATATATTTTACATGGAGAATTACTACCTGAGAACATGTTTGTATGCCTGGTTCGTATATTAAATTCAGAGCTGAATTGCAATAGTATAGCAGAGAAATAGTATAAACTCCTTTTCTCCTTCTTAATTTCTTCTTTTTGTAGATATCTCCCAATGGGATCTTGGGATCTCTCTCACATCCTGTTCTCTCTCTTTCTCTCCCCCCCCCCCCCGCCCAATTCTTAACTATGAATTGTTGGTAAGTCAAATGTTTGTAACTGGAGGACTTCCTGTATTTTGAACAGACTTTTTGAAATCAATGGGTTTTAATTTAGCTATAGCTAACTTGATGGAAGATTGGAAAGGACAATGCATGAGCACTGTTGGACATGTGCTCATTGAGGAGTAAAGATGGGGAATCATAGAATCATAGAATAGTAGAGTTGGAAGAGACCTCTTGGGCCATCCAGTCCAACCCCCTGCCAAGAAGCAGGAAATCACATTCATAGCCAGAGCCGGCCCTAGGTAATTTTTAAGTGTAGGCGAACAGAATTTTGGTCCCCCCCCCCCCGAAACCAATCACTGAAAAATAAAAGCGTTGGATAAGCGAAAATTTTGAATAATAAGGAGGGAATAAGGAAAAGCCTATTAAACATCAAATTACATTAAGATTTTACAAATTAAGCACCAAAACATCATGTTTTACAACAAATCAACAGAAAAAGAAGTTTAATACATGGTAATGTTATGTAGGAATTACTATATTTGCGAATTTAGCACCAAACATTGAACAGGGATATAGGGCAGTGTGGACTTAGATAACCCAGATAGCCCCCAGGAAAAACTAAAATCAGGACAATAAATAAAGAACAACACTCTGAAAACAGGAAAAATCTAGACAGTAAACAATCAGGGACAGCTAACACCTCCCAAAAAAGATTCTCCCAGGCAAGAAGTACCC
The DNA here is from genome assembly GCF_035594765.1 of Anolis carolinensis. Taxonomy (NCBI): domain Eukaryota; kingdom Metazoa; phylum Chordata; class Lepidosauria; order Squamata; family Anolidae; genus Anolis; species Anolis carolinensis. The sequence continues at coordinate 253,301,313 of NC_085841.1, forward strand.
ACGCCTTGAAGCCACGGGGCCATTAAATGCTAATCAAGGTGATTAATTACAAAATTCACACTTGCTTCAAAGAAGAGTTCTTTCTCCACCCTGGACCTTCTACAGATATATAAACCCCACTTACCTAGCTTCCAAGTTCCCACAGACCTCACAATCTCTGAAGGCCCCAAAGGTGGGCCCGCACGGCATGAAGGCGGGAGGCCCAGCGCGACCGCCAGATGGCCCGAAGGAGGAGGAGGTTGGGGGTGGCGCCATCCTCCTGGGACAAAGGTGCCCCAAGGACGATGGCGCCACAGGCAAGTGCCTAGTTCGCCTTATGGTTGGGCCGCCTCTGTTCATAGCACCCCCGACAGATGGCCATCCAGCCTCTGTTTAAAAGCCTCCAAAGAAGGAGCCTCCACCACAGTCCGGGAGAGAGAGTTCCACTGTCGAACAGCTCTCACAGTGAGGAAGTTCTTCCTGATGTTCAGGTGGAATCTCCTTTCCTGTAGTTTGAAGCCATTGTTCCGTGTCCTAGTCTGCAGGGCAGCAGAAAACAAGCTTGCTCCCTCCTCCCTATGACTTCCCCTCACATATTTGTACATGGCTATCATGTCTCCTCTCAGCCTTCTCTTCTGCAGGCTAAACATGCACAGCTCTTTAAGCCTCTCCTCATAGGGCTTGTTCTCCAGACCTTTGATCATTTTAGTCGCCCTCCTCTGGACACATTTCAGCTTGTCAACATCTCCCTTCATCTGCGGTGCCCAAAATTGGACACAGTATTCCAGGTGTGGTCTGACCAAGGCAGAATAGAGGGGGAGCATGACTTTCCTGGATCTAGACGCTATTCCCCTATTGATGCAGGTCAAAATCCCGTTGGCTTTCTTAGCAGCCGCATCATATTGCTGGCTCATTTTTAACTTGTTGTCCACAAGGACTCCAAGATCTTTTTCACATGTACTGCTGTCTAGCCAGGTGTCCCCTATTCTGTATCTTTGCATTCCATTTTTTCTGCCGAAGTGAAGTATCCTGCATTTGTCCCTGTTGAACTTCATTTTGTTAGTTTCGGCCCATCTCTCTAGTCTGTCAAGATCGTTTTGAATTCTGCTCCTTTCTTCTGGAGTGTTGGCTATCCCTCCCAGTTTGGTGTCGTCTGCAAACTTGATGATCGTGCCTTCTAACCCTTCGTCTAAGTCATTAATAAAGATGTTGAACAGAACCGGGCCCAGGACGGAGCCCTGCGGTACTCCACTCGTGACTTCTTTCCAAGATGAGGACGACGCATTGGTGAGCACCTTTTGGGTTTGTTCGCTTAGCCAATTACAGATCCACCTAACTGTAGTTTTGTCTAGCCCACATTTTACTAGTTTGTTTGCCAGAAGGTCGTGGGGGACTTTGTCGAAGGCCTTACTGAAATCCAGGTAGGCTACATCCACGGCATTCCCTGTATCGACCCAACTCGTAACTCTGTCGAAAAAAGAGATCAGATTAGTCTGGCATGACTTGTTTTTGGTAAATCCGTGTTGACTATTAGCAATGACTGCATTTGTTTCTAAGTGTTCGCAGACCACTTCCTTAATGATCTTTTCCAGAATCTTGCCTGGTATCGACGTGAGGCTGACCGGACGGTAATTGTTTGGGTCGTTCTTTTTTCCCTTCTTGAAGATAGGGACCAGAAATAAGAGCTTATATTCTTTCAACAGGTATGAAGATGAAGAATGATTGAACTGACTAAAGATATCTGTTCTCCCAATTAATCATTTCATGTCATCTGAAACAAAGAGGAGGCATTGTCTTTTTCTTCATTCTTTTTAAAAAAATCATATTTATTAGGTCAATTTCAATTTACATTAAAAATATTTTAGGAAAAATGGGAGAGTAATTAGGGATGATTAGGGAGGGTTAAGATATAGGATAAGTATAGGGTTTTTTTTGGGGAAAGAACGGGGGAAGGAAAACTGGGGTGGTAAGCTCCAGGAACAGATAAGGTAAGGGGGGGGGGCTTCTTTTGGTCTTCCATTCTTCTTCTTCTAGGTCTTTCCTTCTATTATTTCTTCTATATCCTTATAGATTAATTAGCAATTCAAATTCAAATTTATTTATTACAGTCGATGACCAGCAACAAATTAGCAATTCTTAACCCCTTTTCTTCTGTCTGGTCTTCCTTACTATAATAAAAAATCTAACAAAGTCTTTGGGAGAATTGTACTAATCTTCAATTACATATTCATGTATTCTTTAAAAAGTCCCCAGTCAGTTGGTTTGATTGGTCTTCCTGTATGTTTTTTCATTAAAAAGGTTAATCCATCTATGTACATTATTTCTAACATTTTATCCAGCCATTGTTCTTAGATGCTGAAGTGACTAGTGAAGGAATGGGGCTGCTATCTGGGGGAGAGGGACAGGGGAGGGATGGGTGGAAGGAGATCAACAGAGCCTCTTGGAGGACTAACAAGGCGTCATCCTCTGAATTGATTGGACAATCACTGGACATTCCCTGCAATCCCCAGCATCTGTTACGAACTAATAGGGTGGCAGTGGAAGTTTCAGATTCAACACTGAACAGAGGCAGATGGTCATCTAAGCGAGCGGTACAGACATCTCTATCGCAAATACTATCTGTAAGCCGGCCGGAAGTGAAGATCGAGACTATTGACTGGCTTCGTAGAGACTACCATTCTTGGAACTGCTCCTTACGTCTCCTCATTGGACTGGAAGACAAATTGTTAGTGGAGGAACTGCTCTCGCTTGGGCCTAAATTACAACTGCTGGGCATCACTCTTAGAAGAGTATTAGTAGATCCAGTGATTCGCCCCTTGGTCAGCGGGCTGATCTCCGACACACAAGATTTAATAACCTCTAACAACGGGGTCGAACGCTCGCCGGTGCTGGCCCCCTCTTCAGAGTTCCACTTTGAGACTCCCTCCCCAATTTTAAACTATGCCTGTTCCACCTCTCAACCCTGCCCACAGACATTACCCTTGTTTAGCCCCCTGTCAATGTCAGATGACGTTAAGTCAGATGACTCCGTCTCTTTACCTCTAATGGAGATGGGTTCCTTCCTTAACCAAACAAATACCTCTGTGGGCCCCACATTTCAGAACAGCTGACTAACCCCCTTAAAAGGCAACCTTAATCAATCAATCCCCCAGGAGGTAGAGGGTTCCCACGGGTGGGACACCATTGAGGTAGTGTGGGGGAGGAGGAGGAGGAGGAAGAGCGGTCACTTGCGACCCAGGGAGAAGCGCAACAGAGTTTTTGCGACCCTGGAGAGGAATAGGTGTGGTAGTCTTCAGGACAGACCCCCCGGCCTTAAGGTTCTGCTTCTGAATGCCAGATCTGTCAATGGTAAGACAGCTGTTATTCAGGATTTAATCCTGGATGAGGGGGCGGATCTGGCATGCATCACCAAGACGTGGTTAGACGAGCTGGGTGGGGTGAATCTCACTCAGCTGTGTCCACCGGGTTTTGGGGTGCATCAGCAGGCCAGGGCTGGGGGGCGGGGAGGAGGAGTCGCGGTGATCTTTCGGCAGTCCATCGCCCTGATCAGATGCGCCGTTCTGCAAACTCCGAGGTTAGAGTGTGTCTTCCTGAGGGTGGGAGCCCGAGACAGCATGGGGATTCTGCTGGTGTACCGCCCACCCCGCGACCCAGCAGTCTCCCTGTCCAAGCTAGCAGATGTGGTCTCTAATGTGGCCCTGGCCTCCCAACAACTTATAGTTTTGGGAGACTTTAACATTCATGCCGAGACCACATTGACAGGTGCAGCTCAGGATTTCATGGTTGCCATGACGACCATGGGGCTGTCTCAAGTTATATCTGGGCCCACACATCAGGCGGGACACACGTTGGACCTTGTTTTTATTGTGGACGGTGGGACAGTCAGAGTGGAAGAGCAAAATATTCTTCCATTGTCATGGTCTGACCATCATCTGATCTGTGTAAGTTTCGCCGTGTCTTCTAACCTCCGCAGGGGTGATGGACCCACTAAGATGGTCCGACCCAGGAGGCTGATGGATCCGGATGGACTCCTGAGGTCTCTTGGGGATCTTCCTGTTCTGGAGACTGGCGATCCTGTCGATGCCCTGGCTGATCGCTATAATAGTGAGCTGACAAGGGCACTGGACATGATCACTCCCGAACGTCCCCTCTCGCTGCGTAGAGCCACGTCAACCCCTTGGTTCACTGAGGAGCTGGCCGTGATGAAGCGTGCGAGGAGGGGACTAGAGTGCATCTGGAGGAAATCTCAGGACGTGTCCGACCAAGCACGGGCTAAAGCTGCTATTAAGGCTTACTCCGTGGCTTTGCGAGCAGCCAGGAAAGCTTTCACGACTGCTCGCATAGCGTCTGCGGCCAATAGGCCATCTGAGCTGTTCCGAGTTGTGGGAGAGTTTCTGCGGCCTCCTGAGGCCCAGGGGCTCCCCGATGACTTGGCAGCCAGGTGCAGCGATTTCGCGCACCATTTTGCAGGCAAAGTTGCTCAGATACGCCGTGAGTTGGACTCCAGTTTAATTGTAGTTCCAGCGGAGGTAACCGAGGTACCTGTCTGTTCGATCTTGTGGGATTCTTTCCGGCTCGTTCTTCCTGATGACGTGGAGGGGATTCTTGGGTCTGTGAGGGCGACCACTTGCGCTCTGGATCCTTGTCCCTCTTGGCTGGTTAAGCTGGCCAAAGAGGGGCTGTTGGATTGGTTTGTGGCTATAATAAATGCCTCTTTAAGCCAGGGGTCAGTTCCATCCTGCTTTAAGCAGGCGGTAGTAAAACCGCTACTTAAAAAGTCCTCGTTAGACCCATCCGTATGTAACAACTACAGACCAATTTCCAACCTCCCATTTTTGGGCAAGGTTCTGGAGCGGGTGGTTGCCATGCAGCTCCAGGGGTTCCTCGATGACACTGATTTTCTGGACCGCTCGCAGTCTGGCTTCAGGCCTGGGCACAGTACCGAGACGGCTTTGGTCGCCTTGGTGGATGACCTCCGCAGGGAACTGGACAGGGGGAGTGTGACCCTGCTGGTTCTCTTGGACATCTCAGCGGCTTTCGATACCATCGACCATGGTATCCTTCTGGGACGGCTCTCTGGGATGGGGCTTGGTGGCACTGTTCTGCAGTGGCTCTGGTCCTTCCTGGAGGGCCGTTCCCAGATGGTGAAGCTCGGGGACACCTGCTCGGACCCCTGGCCTTTGACCTGTGGGGTCCCGCAAGGGTCTATTCTATCCCCCATGCTTTTCAACATCTACATGAAACCGCTGGGAGAGGTCATCCGGAGTTTTGGAGGGCGTTGCCATCTCTACGCAGATGACACGCAAATCCACTACTCGTTCCCATCTGACTCCAAGGAAGCCCCTCGGATGCTGAACCAGTGCCTGGCCGCTGTGGCGGACTGGATGAGGAGGAACAAGCTGAGGATCAATCCTAACAAGACAGAGGCCCTCCTGGTCAGTCGCTCGTCGGATCGGGGTATTGGGTGGCAACCTGTGCTGGACGGGGTTGCACTCCCCCTGAAATCACAGGTCCGCAGTTTGGGGGTCCTCCTGGATTCAGCGCTGACGCTTGAGGCTCAGGTGTCGGCGGTGGCCGGGAGGGCTTTCGCACAACTCATACTTGTGCGCCAACTGCGACCATACCTCGTGAAGTCTGACTTGATCATGGTGGTGCACGCCTTAGTTACCTCGAGACTGGATTACTGTAATGCGCTCTACGTGGGGCTTCCCTTGAAGACGGCCCGGAAACTACAATTGGTCCAACGCTCGGCAGCCAGATTAATAACGGGAGCGAGTTATAGGGAGAGATCTACTCCCTTGTTTAAGGAGCTCCACTGGCTGCCGTTCATTTTCCGGTCCCAATTCAAGGTGCAGACCATCATTTATAAAGCCCTAAACGGTTTGGGACCCACCTACCTTCGTGACCGTATCTCCTACCATAAACCTGCCCGAGCCCTTCGATCATCTGGGGAGGCCCTCCTGTCACCACTGCCTTTATCTCAGGCCCGCCTAGTGGGAACAAGGGAGAGGGCCTTTTCTGCTGTGGCCCCCCATTTATGGAACTCACTGCCTATTGAGATCAGGCAAGCCCCCACTCTTTTGGCCTTTAGGAAAGATTTAAAAACATGGCTCTTCCGATGTGCTTTCGGAGAGTAACTGTATATACCTCCTTTGTTTCTCCCCCCAACATCTATCCTTTAGACCCCTGCTCCCCATGGTTTTATTCTTATCTCTTCTTACCCCGAGTTTTTAACTTTGTGTCCATGCGGCCCGCCCTTGTTATGTTATGCTACGTTTTGCTTTGATTTTGTTCTGTACTGTGTAGTGTTATTCTTGTATTGTTTAATTGTATTTTGATATGTTGTTTTTATATTTTGTTTATTGTATTGTCTTGGGCATGGCCCCATGTGAGCCGCCCCGAGTCCCCGTTGGGGAGATGGTGGCGGGGTATAAATAAAGTTTTATTATTATTATTATTATTATTATTATTATTATTATTATTATTTTGATGAAACTTCTTCTGTTTTCCATTATCTGACATAAGTTATCCTTGCTGGGTGGTCAAATATGTCAATAGAATAGCTTTATTGTTGTCCAAATCATCTTCTGTATCAGTAATTCCTAATAGGAAATATTCCGGTTTCATTTGAAACTTAATCTTGAGGATCTTTTGGAATTCCTCATGTATCATTCTCCAGAAATCCATGGCTTTTTTTCAGGTCCACCACATGTGGTAAAAGATGCTCTCTTGTAAATCACATTTCCAACATTTATTATTTAAATTTTTGTACATAATTCCTAATTTCTGTAGAGTCATGTACCAGTGGTAAAACATCTTGTACCAGTTCTTTTTTAAATTCTGCTGTATATGTATATTTCAACTTTTTATTCCATATTGTTTCCCATTCATTTAGACTTATATTTCTACCAATATTCGATGCCTATTCCATCATGCACCCTTTTACCATCTCCATTTTGGTGGACCACTCTAGTAACTTATTATATATCTTTGTAATTAACTTCTTGTCTGTTACAATCAATCGATTCCAAAAGTTCTCTTTGTTATTGAAGCCTGTTTTCTTATCTATGTTGTAATGCTCTTTCAGCTGCATATATTGAAACCATGAGAAATTTGGATAGTTCTGAATTATCTCTTCTTGTGTTTTCAGATAGAAATTTTCATTCTTTTTTTAAAAAATTAACATCTCTTTATAGGTAGGCCACTTCTTCCATCCCAACAATCTTCTTTGGCTCGCTTAAATGGTGGCCCTGCGTCTCTTGTTGTTGTGATAAGGAGATATCTTTAGCTTCACAGTTACAGTTTAGAAAGTACTGGGTTTACCTGCTACAATATTTTGGAGGAAGGCTGCGGGACAAGGTGAGAAACTGGGAATGATAAAACATCACAGAATAAAATGGCATCTCCCACCCATTCGTCATACAAATGGAAGAGAAGTGCAATTTTGAATCAAAAATCCCAGTATTTTCTTAGTGGCGAGAGATGTTCTGGAAACTCTAGTTTAAAAGAGTATCTTTTCCCACCCAAATGTCCAAAACAGACAGTTGGATCTTATCTCAACAATAGTGACACCATTCTTTGTAGGACACAAGAGCTGTAATCTCACTTGGGGAGCAAAGGACATACCTAGCAAGGCAGCTCTGTTCCTTTGACGTCTCTCAGCACCTGCTGCTTGAGGCAGCCTGTTCACTTTACTTGGCAGGAAGGCTGTTGATATTGCAATATGGTGGGCCTTTGCTATCTGCTGGGTTTTGGTTCTAGGACACTCCCTTCCCGTATGACACCAAACTCACTGAGTGCTCAAATCCCATGATATAGAATGATGTAGTAAAGTGGAATCCCTTACATCAGTGGTTCTCAACCTGTGGTTCCCCAAGTGTTTTGGCCTACAACTCTGAGAAATCCCAGCCAGTTTACCAGCTGTTAGGATTTCTGGGAGTTGAAGGCCAAAATATTTGGGGACCCACAGGTTGAGAACCACTGCCTTACATGAAATAGCAGAATCGAGGTTTGATTTTTTGAATTTCTGGGGTAAGGGGAATATTTTCAAACCATAAATAGTTGAATCTGTGGATGCAAAAACTGTGGATATAGAGGGCTAGCTGCATTATTGAAAGTTGAGTGGAATTTAATGAGTTCACATTAAAAGAAAAGGAAAAAAAGAGAAAGAGAAGAAAAAACACACCCTGCCTCATGTGTGCAAGCGTATTATTATTATTATTATTATTATTATTATTATTATTATTATTATTATTATTAATACTTCATTTCGATCCTGTTTTTCTTCTGTGGATGGGATTCAAAGCGGTGTACAACATATAAAATTCATATAAATACATCCGACCACAATACATAATCAGTTGAAACATCATATCCTGATATAAAAACCCAGTTAACATATTCAAATAAAACAATTTTAAAAAGTACAGCAAGCACCATTTAAAGATATCCCTGCTTGCCCTTCCTATAATGGGGTGGGTTGATTTCTTAAAGAAATGACTTCAAAACTGTCATGGTAATTTTATAAGTACATGAAAAATAAAGGTAGCGATATCTGTCATAAGGGGAAAAATCCCAAACTGAAATAGGGCTGCCAAAGAGGCACACAAAATCATAGAATCATAGAGTTGGAAGACGCCACATGGGCCATCTAATCCAATGTCCTGCCCTGCAGGAAAAGCACAATCAAAGCAACCCTGATAGTTGGGCACCCAGCCTCTGTTTAAAAGCTTCCACTACACTCCAAGGCAGAGAGTTCCACTGCTGAACAGCACTTAGAGTCAGAGCTTCATTTTTCCTAATGTTCAAGTGAAATCTCCTTTCCTGTAATTTGAACCCATTGCTCCGAGTCCTAGTTTCCAAGGCAGGAGAAAACAAGCCTGATCCCTCTTCCTTTAGACATCCTTTCACACATTTATACATGGCTATTAGGCTTGAGCGATCCATGAAAAAATTGATTCTAAACTCGTTTCAAAAGTAGGGGGCGCCAGTGTTTCGTTTCTGATGTCATTTCCGAATTTTGCCCCCCAAAAAATTCGAAATTAACGAAAATTCGTTATTTTATAAATTAATTCGTTAATGGCGGATGCGCATGCGCAGTGGCCAAAAAAAAAACAGCACGAGGGGAGATTTTACAGGACTCTCCCGCCCTCATTTTTTGAGTGATCTTCTTCAAACTTGGTACAGTGGTAGAACACATTTAACACTGATAGCTCACCAAAATTTGGAACGTTTCCCTTATCCTCTGATTTTTGGCGAATTTTCATAGCTTTTATAATAAACCATTTTTTAATAATTGCAGAAATCTGTTCCTGGTTTGAAAGTCTTATTTCCTGTTTCATTGGGTTGTCTTTACTGTGAAAGTCATTGTTCTACTTCAGAAACTTTGTTTTTGTGGCTAAAACTTTGTTAAATTGGTGGACCAAACCATAATATGTTCCATCCATGTCGCTTGCACAAAGTTCAGGCAGTGTCATAGATTTTGCCATGTTTCTATGACAGAACCAATTAGGAAATGACATTTATCACCCAGGAACAGAAATCATAGTACACCATCAAATCCTTCCTGACAGATGGCCATCAGCCTCTGAATAAGGAAATTAGTTCCTGGTTTGAAAGTGCTATTTCCTGTTCCATTGGCTTTTCTGGGCTGAGAGTGTGTGACTTGCCCAAGTGGGTGGCAGAGTGGGGAATCATGCCACAATTGGAGTCCAAAATTCAAACCTCTTCCTCCCTCCTTCTCTCTAAACTTCTCATACTTTCCAAGAATTCACATGCTGTATGAAAGTTTGGTCAAGATGGTCAGAGGAGGGCAACTAAAATGATCTAGGGTCTGGAGAACAAGCCCTATGAGGAGTGGCTTGAAGAACTGGGCATGTTTAGCCTGCAGAAAAGAAGGCTGAGAGGAGACATGATGTATAATATGTGAGGGGAAGTCATAGAGAGGAGGGAGCAAGCTTGTTTTCTGCTGCCCTGCAGACTAGGACACTGAACAATGGCTTTAAACTACAGGAAAGGAGATTTCACCTGAACATTAGGAAGAACTTCCTCACTGTGAGCTGTTCAGCTGTGGAACTCTCTCCCCGGGCTGTGGTGGAGGCTCCTTCTTTGGAGGCTTTTAAACAGAGGCTGGATGGCCATCTGTTGGGAGGGATTGGATGGTGTCTTCCTGCCTGGCAGAAGGGGTTGGGCTGGATGGCCCACGAGGTCTCTTCCAACTCTACTGTTCAATGACGCTATGATTCTAAGTGAGGACAAAAGGGGGTGGGGAATGTTAAGAGGAGAGAGGGCATGGAACACCTGGGAATTGTAGTTTGCAAGTGGGCATAGTACTATTGGAGAAACGTTTGCTTCAGCCCAATGCTTTTATAAATGGTCAATATTCAGAGGCTTCCTTCTCCTGCATTTTGAAAGCTATTATGATGAAATTTGCCAGAATGGAAGCAAAAATTAAGTACTCTTAGCCTATCAAGTTTCATAATGTTTGACCCATCCACTGATTTTTGGGGATTTCTGAAGCAACATTTTTTTAAAATGTTAGCAGATCGATAGCCACGCCTCCCTGTCCTTCTTCCTTCCACTTTGATTGGCTTGCTAAGGCTTCTGGGAAATGGAGTTTTTTCTCTCGTTATGGCAAATTGCTTCATTAATGGTCAATATTCAGAGGCTTCGTTCTCCTGCATTATGAAAGCTATTATGATGAAATTTGCCAGAATGGAAGCAAAAATTAAGTACTCTTAGCCTATCAAGTTTCATAATGTTTGACCCATCCACTGATTTTTGGGGATTTCTGAAGCAACATTTTTTTAAAATGTTAGCAGATCAATAGCCACGCCTCCCTGTCCTTCTTCCTTCCACTTTGATTGGCTTGCTAAGGCTTCTGGGAAATGGAGTTTTTTCTCTCGTTATGGCGAATTGCTTCATTAATGGTCAATATTCAGAGGCTTCGTTCTCCTGCATTATGAAAGCTATTATGATGAAATTTGCCAGAATGGAAGCAAAAATTAAGTACTCTTTGCCTATCAAGTTTCATAATGTTTGACCCATCCACTGATTTTTGGGGATTTCTGAAGCAACGTTTTTTTAAAATGTTAGCAGATCGATAGCCACGCCTCCCTGTCCTTCTTCCTTCCACTTTGATTGGCTTGCTAAGGCTTCTGGGAAATGGAGTTTTTTCTCTCGTTATGGCGAATTGCTTCATCAATGGTCAATATTCAGAGGCTTCGTTCTCCTGCATTATGAAAGCTATTATGATGAAATTTGCCAGAATGGAAGCAAAAATTAAGTACTCTTTGCCTATCAAGTTTCATAATGTTTGACCCATCCACTGATTTTTGGGGATTTTTGAAGCAACATTTTTTTTAAAATGCTAGCAGATCGATGTCCATGCCTCTCCCTCCCTCCCTCTTCCGCTCTGATTGGCTGAGAGGCATGCCAACATGGCTTCTCCTCTCAGAGGGGCTACAGCTTCATCCGAAGACATCAGAAACAAACGAAAAAAGGTACTTTTATTATTCAAATTCGTAATATTTGTAAGGGCAGTGAGCAGATGGTTCAATATTAATTCAAAATTGCTTACGAAACGAATTTTTAACGAATTTAACGAAATAACGAAAAATTTGCTCTAGCCTAATGGCTATCATGTATCTTCTCAACCTTCTCTTCTGAAGGCTAAACATACCCAATTCTTTAAGACGCTTCTCATAGGGCAAAATGAGTGCATGCTTTTGGGATCTCTAGACTGTCAGACAAAATGTTACAAAAACTGGTTGGGGTGGAGAAGAAAAAGAAAATGATATGATATTGAAGTTATGGTTTTTCCATGGTATCCTAACAAAGATGGAATGTTCTATAGACATTTAAAGGAAGGTTTCAGCCAAGTGGTCTGGTTGCAGATCAAACCTTGACAAGATAATATAACCTCTACAGTATATTATAAATTCATAGGAATCGAGAGATCTGTATCTTGGTAAAATGTACATAATTAGTTGTCATCACATAGAGCTTTTAAGTGAAGTACACAAAATTGCATAGCGATGATACTTCAATATTAAAGAGCACTTAATATTTTCAGAATTGCTACATTATGAAAAACCCAAGTCTCCCGAACATATTACATTTTATATTGATGTTTATTACAAATAATTCTTATCCAGATAAAATAAGTGATCAGTGTTGACAGCTCTGATCCTGTTGTCTGCTAGAGACAGAAGGAGGAGAAGCTTTCTGAATTTAGTGGTACGCCATGGAGACTTCAAATGTGCTTAAATTTGTCTAGACTGCAACTTTGAGTAATTTACAGGACTGGGAAAAATATTGATGATGACTTTTCTCCTTTATTTTTTGGAGTGCTTCCCAGGGGGAAAAAATCCTTATCAACAGGCAGGTCCAGCTGCTATTTTACAATAAATTAGGATCTATGAACATTTGAAAATGAGCACCTATCAACATATGCTTTTGGGCTACTTTTGGTGAGCACAAAATGGGGTGCAAAATGCAACGAGCTCACTTTAAACATGAATGAGCAATACATTATTTAAAATGCACTGCCTACCCTTTCCAAATCCTTGTAATGAACCCACAAGTCATTTCCCCATTCAGTGGATTTGGCAACAAGAAAGAAATCCACAATGCATAGATGCATTGAATAATAGTTATGTGTATGTTGTAGTTTGACATGCCTACAATTGAATACAAGCACTGGGAGAGAAACTGTCAATGTTTAAGCAGCTGTGGTATTAGTGATAGGATGTTTTTGAGATATTGTAAGATCCTTTTCTAAAACATTCCATTGGTTAAACGTAGCAGTTCTTTCATGCTACGCAATTACATAGCTTCCAATTGTACTATTTTGGCAGGGAGAGTCTTGATTGATCTTCAATTGTCCCACCTTTTTTAGCTGCCTTTAAAATATCCCAGTTTCTGTCTCCTCCATTCATTTCCTCCTGTTGTTCTCAGCTTATTTCTTTTGCTGCAAACCGCAGTCAAAGTGTAGAAGTAGTTTTCACACAGTTAACCTAGAGGGTAGAAAAGGACTAGAAGAGATGTGATTATCTTTTACTGTCAAGGAGAAGGGGAAGAAGCTTGTTGATTTTTCCCTTTTTCTCTAGACTCAGAATCCCCCGTACAAGTGTAGCAATCTGGACAAATCATGATCCGTTTCAGTGTCCTGGATTTCGGTGGGGGTCCCGATCCGTTTTTCGGGAGCCTCCTAAATTTGGGAAGACAGATATCCGTTTTCAATCCAGGAAGCTGAAAGATTCACATGGTTTGGGTCCAGCCTATCCTCATGACTGCATCTCCCCCTATGAACCAGCGCGGTCTCTAAGATATGCTGAGGAGGCCCTCCTCTCGGTCCCACCTCCGTCTCAAGCGCGGTTGGTGGGGACGAGGGAGAGGACCTTCTTGGTAGTGTCCCCCTGGCTCTGGAACGCCTTCCACAGGGAACTTAGACAAGCTCCTACACTACAAAACTTTAGGAAAGAGTCAAAAACTTGGTTTTTCCAGCAGACATTTGATAATGTTTAGGTAGTAACCAGAACTGATTGCCAATCACTTAGCACTTTATATCTACATTCTGTGCATTCAGCTGGGCAGTAATATTGATTTCATGGATCTTTTAACTGATTCTATTTTAACAGAGGTTGTTTTATCCAATTTATATATCTGGTTTATGTAATGTTAGTATTGTTTTCATGTTGATGCATTTTATATATTATGTATTTTATGTATGGCATCTTTGTGTTCTATTTTATAATCTGCTTCGAGTCCTTATGGGAGATGGTGGCGGGGTATAAATAAAGTATTATTATTATTATTATTATTATTATTATTATTATTATTATTATCATTAGTATTTATCTGGCCCATTGGTGGCAATGGGAGAATTTCTCACAGGCTTCCCTTCTCATCATTTTAGGCATCATTTGTCCTTATATCCTCCATTAAGTCCTGCATTAAAAGCATCAAAGTTAAGATACCACTCTTTCTGTGATCCTTTCCCTTCTGTCTGTAAAGGAGACTGGGTTTAATACTTGTTAAAGCTGTTTCTACTCTAGAGGAGACAAGAGCTGCAGGCACGTGCGCTCTCTCCTTGCAACAGACAGTTTTCCAAGGCATTTTAAAGAGGCTTCCCAAGTTCCCGGGAAAGGAAGAGGGAGTGACCTGGAGTTATCATACCTTGGGCTTCCTTAAAAAAGCCCTCTGTTCTCTCTTGATTTGGAAGTGCTGGAGTGGTGCCTTTTCCCTCCTTGCATTTTTCCTTCTAGTGGTTGCCTCCCTCCCCACACTCCATATATAACCGAAAGCAGCCGGTTTTTGACAGCCACTGTTCTATTGCTGCTGGTAAAAATATGGCCGTTATGGGCTTCCAAACCAACTGTACAAGCCAAAGGCAAATGTCCACAATGAATCCATGCACAAGCCTTGTAGCTATTTGGTATGGTGTTTCAAACAGCAACATAACCTGAGTATGGCACTGGGAAAAGAAAACAAAAGTGGAATTCAACAAGTATTTCAAGCTGATTCCAGTCTAAAATTTGGTCCTGATTCAGGTTCCTTCTACACTGCCATATACAATCTAGATTATCTGCATTGAACTGGATTATATGGCAGTGTTGACTCATATAATCTAGTTCAAAACAGATAATCTGGATTAGCTGCTTTGATAACCTGAATCTTATGGTGGTGTAGAAGGGGCCTCAGAGTCCTCCCCATGAATCAGTGGTTTGATATAAAGTATATATAATTGATTTGCACAACATGGGTGCCTCCAATCATTTACCCATGATCCTCAATCATTTGCCGTGATTCAAGGGGCTGAAAAAAGTACCAGTTTAAGCAGGAAGATTCATCTTTGAAGGTTGGTCCACTGGGAAGAGTTTTACACTGAGTCATTAAATTGACCCAGGTGTCAGTAACTGGCCATTCAGATGTTTCAGATTGCATCTCCTATCTTCCATTACCATTGGCTAGAATGAGCTGATGGGCATCAAGTCAAAAACATCTGGTAGTCCATTGTTGCCCATTCCTGGTATACAGAAACGGTTACTGGTTTCCCCAGCACTGTGCCTTGAGGTTCTTTCAATTGCAGATGAAGAGACTCAAGACATTGATTTTGTGCATGTAAAAACTGTCCTGCTGCATCCTTAACCACTATTTTTTTGCATAGCTAAAGAGTGTCTTTGCCTAGCTTTGGCTGGTGGGAGATCTTTTCTTGGAGAAGGCAGACCTTGCCACAGTAGTTCATGACTTAGTTACTTCCAGATTTGACTACTGTAATGAGTTCTACATGGGGCTACCCTCGAGAAGTGTTCAGAAGCTTCAGTTAGTGCAAAATGCCAGGGTGATGTTAAATGTGTATTTCAGATTACTTTAATTATTTCAATCTTGAGTTAAAATTTAACTCAACTGGGGGACAGGAGAAAAGAGGGTGGAACCTTGCACTTCCCATTAGTTTCAGGAAAGCAAACTGCACTCTTTCTTAACTTACCTGTTCATCATCATTAATAATTTTTGCTATCTTACTCACACTCTGATGTTGCTTGGCCAAAAACTTCCATGTCATATCTGAGTACTGCGTGGGACATTTGGAATCAATCCATTTTAATCACATATCTGCATTTGGGAGGTATGGCTATAAAACTGTGTGACTGATGTGTAGGCAGATGTGTGTAAATACTTGAGATGAATACCTCAAGTTTCTGAAGATAGCAGTGTCTTCTAGCTGTGATTTAAATTATTTAGTCTGTGATTACTATACTTTTTGCAGTTTGGACCTATATTTCTACATATGAAGACAGTTCCCATACTGAAATGGTAAACATTTTACAGCTATTGTCAAAAACAAGAACAGCAACAACACTGACAATTACAAGAGTGTATTTTTCTCCTGCAGTTCTCAATGTTCTCCTTAGCTAGTGGGGCATAACTAATTATTACGACTGTATATTTAGTTCAATTAGTTGGTTCAAACTATTACATTTTTGGGGAATCAGATAGTTTAAAGCAACACTTGACAACTGAGTGTAGCTACTCTTTTAGTTGTGCATAATGACATAAAACAACACAACACTAGATCATTGGCAACATGGGAAATGTTAAGGTTGGTTATGTATAGACACTGTTTGAAAGCAGTGCTGATTGAGGATATTTTTGGAAGGCCCAGGGCAAGGATCTGCCCAAGGGTCACAGGTACCGATTCTAACCTTGGGTTTTACCTTGGGTGGTTAGGAAAATTGTTTTATTTTTTGGGGTGTGTTTGTGGAATTCTGCTCCCAAAATCATGGTACAGCAGCCCTGCCATGTGGGGGATTCTGGGATGTGTTGTCAAAGAAAGTTACATTTTCTTTGCTTTGTTACAGACTATTTTGAAGAATTATTGTTTGAAAAAATTAAAAAATCTATAGTCATACAAATTGCTAGTAATGTAATTCAACCACTTCATGTATGAGAAACAAGAGCTGAGATCTCCCCTAACACTCCACTTGCTCAGGTCTGTGTCCTCTTGCCATGGCAGCTGGGAGGTGAGAAAGGGAGGCAATTCAACAAAGTGATTGCTCTTGGCTCCAAGGGGAAATGAAATAAGGATGAACTCACAGATGAGGTGCACCTTCCTTTTCCTTCCCCTTGGAGCCCAGCTAGACATCCTTCCAGACAGGACCTATATTCCAGGGTTTGATTCCAGGGATTTTCTGTTTATCGCAGATTATTGGGCAGTGCAGACTCCTGTAATCCACTTTAAAGCAGAAAACCTGGGGTCAGATCCTGGGATATAAGGTTTTTCTGGAAGGGCCCAGAATCACATTTGAATTGTCTTCTTTTTTCCTCACCGCCAGAAAGCAGCAGCAGCTTCCCAGAACTAGGCATCTTTTGAACTGAGTGCAAAGTCCTAGGGAATATCCACCAGTGTCACATCCAAAAAGAAATATGTGTACAAAAAGAGATGTATGTGTAAGCTACACTTACACATGCATATATAACTATGGGCGATATTCCATTAAGTGTTTTAAAGCTCTGGCTCCCGCTTTCAATCATGTGGCTGTCTCCTGCAGAATTCTGGGGCTTATAGTTTAGGGTGGGACCTTTGAATTCCTCAGCCAGAGATGTCTTTGCCCTCCCTAAACTACAAGCCCAAGAATCCTGCAGGAGGCAGCGCTTTGAAATGATAATGTGATAAAGTCCTAAGAGTATGCTGTCCAGTGAACATGCATAATAGCATGATTTTAACTAAACAGGGACAGCTATACCAGTAGTCAAAATAAGGCACTTTTGTGACTGTTCTCTTGCATAAGTTAAAGTTATTAACTGGAAGGACTAAGTGATTAATATAGTCTGGATGCAAGAACTGTTTATAGTCATTTTGCAGATATTTAATCATTCCGTATAGCATCCATAAAGGTAATTTTGTCAGAAGCACTCTGAACTGTACAGAGTATACAGACATAACTAGCCAATTATAGAGGAAACATGAAAAGCATAATTTGAAGAGATAAAGATCCTAGAAAGGAAAGGGGTTAGGAAAGATGTTTGTGAACTATGTTACGTGTACGTTTGCATGTGTGTGTGTGTGTGTGTGTGTGGATAAGAGAGAGACATAGAGAAATATGATGAAATAAGACTGGGGGAACTCATAAAAACAGGGAGCTGGTGCAAATCCTGAAGGGAAGACTGAAATCACACATTTTTGAATTAACAGTACTTCAGGTTGAACATTTTTTATCCAGATTTCCAAATTCCAAAATATTCCAAAATGGTCTACATATATGGCTGAAATAGTCTCTCTTTTGCATTCTGATGGTTCAATGTACACAAATTTTATTTCATATTTGAAAATTTTGAAAAATATTGTGTATAAAACTATCTTCAGATTATGTATATAAGGTGTATATGAAACATATTGTTTGGCTCCCATCTCCGGGATATCTTATTATGTACTTATACGCAACCATGGGTTCTTATGTACTTATACACAACCACACACACTCACATAGGTATTTCAAAATTTTAAAAAATCCAAAATTCAAAATATTTGTGGTTCATAGCATTTCAGATAAGGGATACTCAAGCTATAGTGAAATGATAGTGAGTGACACCATCACAGTTTTTTTTATGAGCTATACTTGTGTAATATGACAACTAAAGTTGGTACATCATACTGGTTCAAAAACTTCCTGAGACACATTGGCCCAAATCACACTGTTAATCCCACCCAGAGAACATTAACTGAATTGATCGGATTTACCTATTGTTTGATTCACCATTCAGCAATTAGTTAAATAGGTCTACTTTGGTTGGCACTAACGAATGGGGTTCAGACTATTTTGCTAATATTTTCTCTTTCCTATATAGCCAAAGATCTGAGATATGACTTTTCCCTATTCTCTTAAAGTGTGTGTGTGTGTACGTACACACACACACACACATCGAAAATAGAGCAGAGACATTAGCCAATAAGTAGAAGTGGAGCTTATTTAGTTCCGGTAGAGTACACCTCCTTGACCTAGGGATAATACTGAGATTTTGTTATCCAGAATTTCTTTTGCTAACTTTTTACTTTTAGTCTTTAGTCAGGTAATCAAATGCAGGATTCAAAGCAAGTTAAGCAGGAGCTTGGTTGTTTTGCAATCAAAAGATAAGCAATGTAGCAACGAGGTTTTACTAGCATGAGGATGAAGCCAACATCACTTCCCACAGTAGTGACTATCTCGTAAGGATGGACACCGGCAGTGCATATGGGGAAAACACATATATGCTTGACTTCATAAGAGTCACAGGAAAGGTCTACTCCAACTACCGGTATCTTTTCTCAGCCTGTCAAGTAATTGAATTTTCTCATCTTTATGTGAAATTTTCAGCATTTTGATTTAGATGTTTCCTCAAACGTAGCCCAGTGGTTGGTACATTCTAGGGCACCGGCCCAAGAAAAGAAAGAAGGAAAAACAGATCTATCCCCATGCTTTGCCTTATTAAAGAATATTTGAAACAAAGACTTTAAGGCATCATTTCTTCTTGTTACTCATCTTTGCAAACATCTCTTGTCTTCCTAGGCTATGTCCTGATGTGTTAGCATTAGCGGCCTGTGGATTTCTCAAGCTCGCTGGAACAGAAATTCACAC
Source organism: Anolis carolinensis (assembly GCF_035594765.1). Lineage (NCBI taxonomy): Eukaryota > Metazoa > Chordata > Lepidosauria > Squamata > Anolidae > Anolis > Anolis carolinensis. Next base: position 253,320,407 of record NC_085841.1, read on the forward strand.
GGGCCTACGTAGCTTTCTCAGGCATAGATAACAAAGCCAAGAGCAGAAATCTTAAAGAAGAAATCAAGTGAGTGGAATGACATGACTTCATTTTTCTCCTCCTGTTTCTTAGAAAACATGTGCAGACCAATGCAAGCTTCTTGGCTGGGCGCCGGGAATAATTATTAGACTCTTCTTATTTTTATTTTTTACATATGATTGATAAGATTCATTATAAAAACTATAAAAAGAACATGGTTTTCCCCCCTGCCTTTCATTATTTCTGAAGTTCTTTCTGCACATATTTCAATATTACTATTACCCTACGGGCACATCGGCATGGTATACCAGGAAGTGTATTTTGTAAACAATTTCTCACAAGCCATGGAAAATGCTTAAATATTAATTTGGTCATAATTGGCAAAGAAGCAATTAAAAACTCCGCCAAAGTGACTTTCTCTCTTCCTCTTTCACTTCTCCTCCCCTCCCTATTCCATTTATCCACAATGTAGGAAGTGAATGTAAAACAATAGATCCCAGAGCTGAGCTGCCCAGAATTCTACGCTGAACTTGCCTTAAAGCTACAATATGGATTTAATTTATATGCAAATGTAAGCAATAAAAAAGCCAGGCACTGTCAAAATTATAGTATTTTTAGGAGATGCTGCTAAAGTGGCACGTAAACGGGAATTGTGATTTCACTGTAGGAACTAATTATTATCGGTCACAGTGTTACCTTTTTCGTTTAATCTTTTCTCTCTCGCTCACTCTCCTTTTTTTTTTAACAAAGTGGAAATCACTTTTCTTTAGAAAGGGTGGAAAGAAGGAAAGAAGGGGAGGGGAAAATAAAGGTGGCTGCCGTGGTGGTGGTGGTGTGTGTGTGTGTTAACTAGAATATTGGTAGGAGACAGGAAAGAGTGACTGAAAACAGTCTGAAATATCTGTGAGATTCAGCATCAGGATAATTTCACAGTCTTGCTTTTTGACTGTTGTGTCCTGAGCTGACCAGCACCATGCAAGGCTGATCAAAGGCCCATCGGAAACATCAAGTGGAGCTAAATAGGGGCTAAAGTATGCTAATAAAGAAGAGAAATGTACTTTAATCCTGTTATAATACAAGGTAACTCGGAGGCTGGGAAGGGCCTTGTTGCGGCTCTCCCCCCTCCCCAGTCTTTCCAGGACCCCTGCAAACTTTGAATAGAAGTTGCTTCCTTTTTGGGGGGCACGGAGGGGGGCTGCTCTCGGTGCTGCCTGGGTATGGCTTTCTCAGATGCCCCCCACTCCCCTCCTCCTCCGTTTACTGAATGTCAACAGTCGGGTGAGCAAGGCTTCTGAGTTCCTTAGATCAGTACCCTGTGACCTTCCAGATTTAAGCACAGACCATTAGGCTAAGCTTTCCAGCTGTTGCCTGAATTATGAGGGATTTTTTCTCTCTTCAGAGGAGGACAGAGCTTAGTGGAACACTAGGCAACAGTTTTATATTATGTCCCCATTACCACCCAGCTCGCCATCCCTGTTCACCATGCAAGTGCTGCTTTTCTTTCTGTACTCTTCCAGTCAAAATAAAATTAAGAATAAGGAGCAACCTTCCTTGGAAAGGGGTTAAAATTTGCAGTGGTCCAGTTTGGCTGGAAACCTACATCCCTGGGATACAATCCTAGCTCGGCTTCTTGCACAGAGGCAGAAACGTGGGATTTTGTCCTGGAAATTGCACCCTATAGTAGCTGGATTTTAAAGTGGCTTTCCCCACCTCATTGGAGTTTCTCTTTTTTCCATCTTCCAGTTTACAACTTTTGCCTGAAGCTCCACTAACAAGAGAAGCAGAGGACGGGTGGGTAAGGGGTGAAATGCTCCATATAGTTAATTATAGTTCTTTCTATAAAAGAATATGTTTTGTTAAAGTGTCCCCCCCCACCCCTAAAAAAGAAAACCTTGCATGTGAGCCCCAGATGAAAAAAGACTGATGTAATTTTCAAGCCAGTCAACTGTCTCAGCAACTGCATCAGAAGATATTTGTTTAAAATGCACACACACACACATACACATACAAAGGTTTCATTGAAGCATTACCTCCCACCATGCGGCTGAAAATCCTAGACTGGAGTAAATGATCCTAAATATCATTCTGTTAAGTACAAATTACATACTTGGTATATAGAGCTGTAATGGCGTATTTTCAAGAGATGATGTGTGAGTGTGTCAGATAGATAACTGCTCAGAGGGAAAAAAAAGAGCAGATTGTGAGGAACAGAGAAGAAAAAAGATAAAGGAAAGATAAAGAAATGTAGTCTTTCTCACAATGCGTTCTTCTCATGAAATGCCCTTTCCCCCATATTAAATGACTTTTACCATTTCCCTCCTCTCTGATATCCTGCAATCCCCAGGGAAGCCCGAGTCTCAAATGCCACAAATACTCTATGCAGTAGATCCTTCTGAAATTCAAGGTTCAGATATCATATCCCAGCCTGGTGCACTATTATGCTTACATTCCTGAGTCTCACCCCTGTGAATTAAATGGGTTTCACATCTACCGAAAAATATTAATAGGAAGAATTATGCTTCCCAATTGAAATGTGTAAATGTAGAATTATCTTTCATTCACATTGACTGTCAGATCTATGAGGGAACATTTGTGGATTTGAAGCCACAGAAGTAATAAAAATAGTCATAAAACAGCTAATGACTTGCATTCACCCTGATCTCTGTAATGATCAATAAAATATTATGTCAATGCTGGGCATACAAAGGAGTCTATGAACATGTGCATCCTTGCTTTCATATGAAGGGTGTAGATGAACATTACTATCCACGAGAATCAATGAGGAAGGGAAAGTAATCGCACAGTATTACCACAGAGCTCTCCTACCAGGGGTAATAAGGCAATAGTTATTCCAGGGGCAGCCGCCATTCCCCAATGAGTTCAACTTCAGGAGTCCACATTAGGCCAGAACTGCACTGTGCAGAAGAAACAAGTAAATACAATGAAATGAAAAGCTTCCCTAAGTCAAGTCAGACTTTGTCGGTTCTTTCCAATGTGATGGGTCGTCTGGGAGATCTTTTGCCAAGAAGGACTTCCAACAGAAATTCATGGCAACCCTTGAATAATGTAAAAGCAACGGAAATAAGGTTTATGGATCCTCCTGTATGTATCACTAGCTAATTCCCATTCTTTCTCCTTCTCCCGGAGACAGGGCACACAAAGGGAAAGAGAATCTATCTGCCTGTCTCTCTGTCCATCTGTCCATTGATCTATTTATCTTCATGTTCCACTGTAGGGATAAATCCTACTTTCTTTTTCACAAATTCTTAATGCCTTAGTAGGAAAATACAAACCAAATTGTTACAATCACGGGCAGAGAGAATGAGTCTGAACTGAAAATGTCAAATCATTACCTTCCTAGAAAGCTCTCATATATATTTTTGCTCATTCAGATTAACCATTGTTAGTCCTTTTAGGGTGATTTATTAGGCATAATAATAATAATAATAATAATAATAATAATAATAATAATAATAATATTTTTATATACCGCCCCATCAGGAGGACTCAGGGCGGTTTCCAACAAAAACCCCCAAAACATTCAGTTGACCATACAATAACGTGAACATAATAAAAATTATAAACATAAGAAAACAAGAACATACAATTCAAAACAATCCACAAAAGTTAAAATCCAGTTTCAATGTGCAATATAAAATATCTAATATCTACCTAATATCTATTTCCTTTTTGTTAGTTTTTGTGTGCCGTATACTGTACTCCAAAAAAAAGAAAGAAAGAAAGAAAGAAAGAAAGAAAGAAGTATAAATATTTTTTTCACTGTCCCTCCCCCAAATGTCATACAGTGCATGCTAAACTCTACACAATAGGATACTTGTTTTTGACAATTTTGAATGGTTTCGTTTTACAGTATTAGAGTTTTATGTATTAGGGGGAAAAATTTCAATATTTTGATAAGGACCACCAAAGTAGTATTAGCTTAATATAAGTGAAATCCTTCTCCTTTCAAACAACAATTATGTAAAGTTTACAACTTTTATTTTTTTAATTTGCTAAAGATTTCTTTTCTGAAAAAGTGATTTTTACTTCTTTCAGACTGATAAGAATACAAGATAGGAAACAAATCACACACACAAACAAATAAACCAAAATGATACCTAACAGCTCTTCCTAATTACTGCAACATTGCTACATGAAAAGAAAATCATGATAAACTCATTTTCCAAATTCCATTGTTATTTTGCCAAAACACACATCCTCTTATCAATAATGAATTCAAGACTGCATCCCATTTTCAGTAGGTTAAATTTGTGAACGTCTGACCAATGCAGAACACTGATAGACATGCAGAACAAATCAACTTGGCAATGTTCTTGATCGCAATGCTCAAAATACGGTATCTGAATAGCCAGAAGGGCAGCAAATATTTAACTTGATTGAAGTAACAGTCCTTTAACATGATATAATACTAAGTCATGGCAAATATCCAGTGAGTGAGACACTTTTAGTAGTCCAGTTTAAGCACCCGAACCTTTCCAGTGGCAAAGGATGAAATGTGATATAGGAGATCTGTGATTAGATTTGCTGACTTATTTGTCATTGAAGGAGCCCATGTTTTTCATCAGGCAAATGATAGGTTTTAAAACCTTTCCCTCACACTGCAACAGTTGCTCAACCGTTGTCCAACCTATTGTTAACCTAGGAAATCTATCTATCTATCTATCTATCTATCTATCTATCTATCTATCTATCATCTATGTATAAGTTTCAATGTTATCGATTTTTTTCTTTAATCCAGGATATATAATAAAAAATTCTGAGCAATGGTTTTGAACAGAAAACCAATAGAGGAGGAAAGATTTAGGCCCCTCTTTGCCAGCTGTAGTACTCTTATGATGCTAGTCATGACTGGCTTAAAAACAAAAAGTAAAAACAAAAATGGAAAGATCCAGCCAGAGATTCCTAGTGTCATAATGGCTTCCAAATGTTCTTATGATGCTGATCATTACTGCTTAAAAACAAAAAATTTAAAACAGCAGGGGACAGCTGTAGATATTGCCACCATCTTCAGTGGGGCCAATGTAATTTTTGATGCCACAACCCCATTGTCAATAGTGCCCCTTCTGCCATGCCCTCAACTGCTATGGAACCTCTTGCCATTTTCCTCCAAATTGATTCCTCCCATGTCTTTTTGAAAAACATATGCCAAAAGTGCATATGCTTTGGGTATGAAGATGACAATACGGTGGCGCAATGAGTTAAGGCCTTGTGCTGGCTGGACTGCTGACCTAAAGGTTGGGTTACTGACCTGAAGGTTGTCGGTTCGAACCCATGAGATGGAGTGAGCTCCTGTCTGTCATCTCTAGCTTGTGGGGAGATGAGAGAAGCCTCCCAGTCGGATGGTAACACATCCGGGCATCCCCTGGGTAATGTCTCTGTGGACAGCCAATTCTCTCCCACCAGAAGTGACTTGCAGTGTGTTCTCAAGTCGCTTCTGACATGATAAAAAAATGAAGATAAAACTGAGGTATGTGGCGAGAAACAAGCTTCTGGAAAATTAATAATTGGGCCTGATTTAAAACAAAAATCTGTCACTCCGCCATGCATTTATTTTTTATTATTCTCTAATATAGTGTGCTATCCATTTTACTTTAGTCTGATATAGCATGACATTCATTTAACCATAATGTAGTGTGAATTATTATCTGGAGTTATTATCTTGGTTTCAAGACTAATAATCCGGAGTTTATCTATATATGTTTCGGTAAAAAGAAAGAAAGAAAGAAAGAAAGAAAGAAAGAAAGAAAGAAAGAAAAGAAAAGAAAAGAAAGGAAGGAGAAAGGGAGGGAATGGCTTTGCAATGATGAATGTACTAAAACAATAGTATGGCTAATGGATCCCCTTCACTTTGCATATGGGAACTAACTTGGCAGTCAGAATAAATTCTATGAGTCAAGAATATGTAACAAGAGTAAGTGGTGTATAGCATCTAGATAATGAAGGGCTTGTTTTTTACTGGACCAATTTCGGTTGGTGAAAAATTGTATACATTTTTCAGTTCTGCAAATACATACAGTATAAAGTGAATTTTCATTTTCAATGGCCAGATAGTTCTGATAAGTTGTAGTAGAAGAGACATCCACAAATTTGCATGTAAGTCAGCCATCTTATCAGTGTTATGACATAGCTGTTGAGTTGCGTTTGCTTTCAGAACAGATCAGGGATTTAGCATTGGCATAGTACGCTGTCTGAGAAAACATCTCATCAGGAATGGCTACTGTTAGCAGATACCTTTCAAGAACTAGAAGCACAACTACACTGGATCTGCCACACTTAGGCCCCCCCCTTTAATATATTCCCATGTTACAAAAACAATTAACCCACCACAAACTTGAAAGAAACATTACTTTTCCTCAACTTGGCAATATACGCCTTGTCTAAAGAAAATGCTGTGCTATTTTTTTTAGCATTTTATTTTTTTGGTGGGGATGGGTCATGTTATGCCAACGTGAGACTGTGTTCTCAGAGATATGCCTTGTATAAGATGAAGAATAAGACCCTCTTCATGTGAATATTTCTCCCTCTCTCCTTCAATGGGTGTTTTTTTGTGACACAGATCCACATTCTTGTTCTGTAGTTGCCTGCTCTCCCTCCGTAATTGCATGTAACAGATTCCATTCCTGCTCATTCTTTGAAGAAATCCCCACATTCCTTTCCATTTTTCCTTGCTCTCTCTGAGCTGAAGGGTCTATTTTTTGTCCCTTCAACGGATGGTTTGTTGATGATCACACTTTGTTGCTGCTTTCACTATGAATTCCTCATTGGTATGTTGGCCTGGCATTTTAATATTAGAAAATTTACCAAAATGTATTACAGAAAGGTTATAATTCTAAACTGCAAACACCCATATACACATGTACATTGAAATGCTGTCTTTTGGAATAATAAACACAAGAAGAAAAAATAGGGCTGACCAAAGACATTTTGCAACCCAAGGCAGGACAGCAAATGGCACAACTTCCTCATCTAAATCAGGAGACGTTCATTAATTAATCTGCTTCTTCATTTTGCTGGTTTGGAAGATGGTTTTATTAATTTATTACAACTTTCTCAAGGCACAGGACTTTTTTAGCCAGCTGAACTCATATGCTATCTGCCCTATGTCACTGTTAAATGACCGCTTTTTTTTTAAAACAACCTTTGATGATAGTCTTATTCATGTTTGTTGGTAGTCCCATCTTATGTTTTAGCCATTTTATTAATTCTTCAGTCCTGTATAAGTATGTATATGTTGTGTTTTAAACAATTAATGACATTATATTGCAGTTGTTTAAAAATAACATTACTTCATGCTTCTCAGAGGTTTGAAAAAGTACATTGAAAAATAGGAATGTGATGGACTGCTGACAGTGGTACAAAGCACATTATCCCTTGGTCTATCTTTGGTGCATCTACACTGAAGAATTAATGCAATTTGACACACTTTAAATGCCATGGCTCAGTGCCATGGTATCCTGGGAGATGCAGTTTGGTGAAGGACCAGGACTCTTTGGGAGTAAAGGGTACAGACTTACCAAAACTACAACTCTCACATGATTTCATAGCAGTTAAAGGGGACACAAACTGCATTAATTCTACAGTGTAGATGTTCCCTTAGTTTCATCAGCAATCACAATAAAGACTGAGGCAGCGTGAGCCACGTAACATTCCTCTCATATCATCTGGTAAGGCCACACCACCATAGCAATAAAGGTATGGCAATGAACACACTACAGTTACAGTGAAAAGGGAATTACCATATGCTTGTTGAAATTACCATCATGATGCAATATAATACCTTAGGAACATAAGGACAGTCATGTTGGATTAGATTAAAGCCAATCTGTCATCAATGGGAAGTCCACTGGCAGGAGACCACTGCAACCTTCTCTAATATTCCCAGCAACTGAAACATATTGGCACACTACCTCCAATGCTGGGAAGGAGCCACTAGCAGCCTTGTGGATTTATCTCTAAAGCCTTCTAAGCTAGCAGACATTAAAGTGAATTCCACAGTTTAACTTTGAGTTGTATGAAGTTATAGGGAAAATAAAGTCATCCCAACAAAGCACAAATGCAAGTGCAATAACTTGCAATCCCAGATGCTTGCAGAAGAGTTGTGTCTTGTTTCCAGTATCCATGCATATAAAATACAGCTGGCTTTCTGTATCCACTGATTGTGCATCTAGGGGTTCAACTGTCCATGGCTTGAGAATATTTTTTAAAGTCCCAAAAGCAAACCTTGCATTTGCCATTTTATATCAGGGACATTTACTATGCCATTATTGTAAGTGTCCCTTGCTATAACTAGTAACTAAGCCATTGAAGCTCTTGGTGGCGCAGTGGGTTAAACCGCTGAGCTGCTGAACTTGCTGACTGAAAGGTTGCTGGTTCGAATCTGGGGAGTGGGGTGAGCTCCCACTATTAGTCTCAGCTTCTGCCCACCTAGCAGTTCGAAAACATGCAAATGTGAATAGATCAATAGGTTCCGCTCGGTAACCCTATGAAACGTTATGTGGACTCAGTTGTCCACATTGCATGCCCAATCTTACAATCAAGTCCAGTCCAAATCTCTGTGCTGCCTGAAGGCAAAAGAGTAAATGGGCCCCCAGAGTTTAAGGTATTTAAGACCAATTAGCAAAGAAGTAGAAAAACCATAAGCTCCAATCCAATCCCCATCCTTGCCAGTAAAAATACAACTTCCACACAGAATAATAATCAATTTGCTGTCTTTTCACGATACCCCAAATCTGCTGTCTGGGAAATATTTCTCACTTTGCATTATAGAAGGGCAGATCATGCCTGCAGTTAATTGAGTAACATATATACTTAAAATCCAACATGCTTCAACTCCTGGTTGGATTGAGAATGGAATTAAATAAGGAAGACACAGGAGAATAAACATTCTGGTTTTAAATGGTGTCTCTACTTCTGATTTGCATGTGTGCTGTTCATTCATGTGGAAATAAAAAAATAGAGGCCCCTGTGCTCCTTCTCATGGTGCCACAGGGAAGAGCACAATTGTGTAAGATATATTCGAGGAGAATCTAGGATACTCCCATAGCTTCTAAAACATCCTTTTTCCGAGGAAATGGGCACAGTGTAATTTACTCTTATACATATGTTTTGACTATTCTTTTTTAAAATAAAGTAGTTATAAAATGTACTGCCCAATGGCTATACATTTGGTGTAGTTCTCACATAGATGATAACCATGTTTATAGCCTATACCAATTCTCTCTCCTGTATTTCTTTTCTTTATTATGCAAAATATACAAAAAGAAAGACTAAAACACAAGTCAACTAAAATAAAACAAATACATGATCAACACAGACATACAAAACTGAAGTAAATATATTAAAATAAGTCCCAAATTTGAGATGCATAATATTATTTATTTATTTTATTTATTACATGCATTTATAGCCCGCCCTTCTCCCTGAGGAGACTCAGAGCGGCTTACATTCTGCCACGAGGGCCAGCAACAAATATACTATAAAAACAAAACAATTAAAACATGATAAAAACATGATAAAAACATGATAAAAAGTATAGAAAAATTAAAACGCTGCAAAGCAGCGATATTGCACCATCCTCAGCCATTCACTACTGCTACAATTACAGATTTGCGACCTGATTACAACAGCCAATGAGCTTATTCGCTGAATGCCTGGGCGCAGAGCCAAGTTTTTAGTTTTCTTCTAAATCCCAGGAGGGATGGGGTTTGCCGGATATCGCTGGGGAGGGAGTTCCACAACCGAGGAGCCACCACCGAGAAGGCCCTGTCCCTCGTCCCCACCAGCCGCGCCTGCGAGGCAGGTGGGATCGAGAGGAGGGCCTCCCCGGAAGATCTTAAGGTTCTAACGGGCTCATAGGAGGAGATACGTTCAGATAGATAGGCAGGACCAGAACCGTTTAGGGCTTTGTAGGTCAAAACCAGCACTTTGAATTGGGCTCGGTAGCATATCGGCAGCCAGTGGAGCTGGCTTAGCAGGGGGGTTGTACGCTCCCTGTAAGCCGCTCCCGTTATTAACCTGGCTGCCGCCCGCTGCACCAGCTGGAGCTTCCGGGCCGTCTTCAAAGGCAGCCCCACGTAGAGTGCGTTGCAGTAATCCAGCCGGGATGTGACCAGAGCGTGGACCACCGTGGCCAAGTCAGACCTCCCAAGGAACGGGCGCAGCTGGCGCACGAGGCGGAGTTGTGCGAAGGCTCTCCCGGCCACCGCTGAAACCTGAGGCTCCAGGCTCAGCGATGAGTCCAGAATCACCCCCAGACTGCGAACCTGTGTCTTTAGGGGGAGTGCGACCCCGTCCAACACAGGCTGTAACCCTATTCCCTGTTCAGCCTTGCGACTAACCAGGAGGACCTCCGTCTTGTCTGGATTCAATTTCAATTTATTGGCCCTCATCCAGTCCGACACAGCGGCCAGACACCGGTTCAGGACCTGGACAGCCTCCTTGGTGACAGGTGGAAAGGATTGACAGAGCTGGACATCATCTGCGTACAGATGACATCTTACCCCGAAACTCCGGATGATCTCTCCTAGCCGCTTCATGTAGATGTTAAACAACATGGGGGACAATATCAACCCCTGCGGGACCCCACAGGACAATGGCTGTGGAGCCGAGCAGGTGTCCCTCAGTGACACCATCTGGGATCGTCCCTCCAGGAAGGACCGGAGCCACTGCAGAACAGTGCCTCCAATGCCCAACCCGGCGAGTTGTCCCAGAAGGATACCGTGGTCAATGGTATCGAAGGCCGCTGAGAGGTCCAGCAGAACCAGCAAGGACACACTCCCCTTGTCCAGTTCCCGGCGAAGATCATCGACTAAGGCGACCAAGGCTGTCTCGGTGCCATGCCCCGGCCTGAAGCCAGACTGTGCCGGATCTAGAATATCAGCATCTACCAAGAATGCCTGGAGTTGCGCTGCCACCACCCGTTCCACGACCTTGCCCAAAAAGGGGAGATTGGAAATCGGCCGATAGTTATCCAATTGAGTGGGGTCCAGTGATGGCTTTTTCAACAGCGGTTTTATCACAGCCAATTTGAAGCTCGCTGGAAAAATGCCGTCCCTAAGGCATTTTCTGGAAAAATGCCGTCCCTAAGGCATACATATTCTCTGTATGCCACATGTTAATGACAAAACGATAGGTCTTAATCCACTGATTAATGGGAGGCGTCATGACCTATATTGATAGTTTTCAAACATTGGTTCTTTAATTGTGCTGGTCTTCACTCCTGGAATCTGGGAGTTTTTGGGAGTTGAGTACAAAACACCTGGACAGCCAACAATTCAAAAGCACCGGGCTTTACCATCTCAAATTGAAGGGATATGTGTGTATGAGTGAAAAAAGAGATATACAAGATTGAATGTACCATGACTATCTCTTCAGAAAATTACCATAATTGGAATGATTCAGCAAGACACTAGTTTTCTATATGTGGTGGAAGCTCCTTCTTTGGAGGCTTTTAAACAAAGGCTGGATGGCCATATGTTGGGGTATGGTTTGATTGTGCTTTTCCTGCATGGCAGGGGGTGGACTGGATGGCCCATGTCATCTCTTCCAACTCTATGAGTCTGTGATTCTATGATTTCCTTTTTTAGTTGAGAAAATATTTAGATATGTGAGCTGAAATAGCACAACAGAATTAGGTTGGTCATATCAGTAACAACCAGGGGTTCTTCTACACTGATATTAAAATTCAACTTAGAACCAGTTCAAAAGGAATTGGGTTGATCGGATTGTCATGGCTGGAGCCGGTTTTCAGCCAGGAAGGTGATTAAATTTACCACATAACCTGGTCTCAAACCGTTTTGCAGATTTTTATCAATTTCCATAGAGATGCGCATCAGTACACCAAAAGCCTATGGGATAAAAAAAGAAAAAATGACTGCAGTGGCAGGAATCACTTAGCCCTCCCAGGGGACTGATTAGCCCCCTGCTGTCCAGCCATGTCCTTTGGGCTTTTTTTGGCAGCCTCCATTAAAGATTCTTTACTGCGCTTCAACAGGAGCGGATGTCTGAAATGTGCCCTATGTTTTGTGCTGCTGATTTCACCCTGGATCTAGTATATACATTAGCATCTGCTGCAATGCCTTTTTTTTTTGCTGAATTCAGATTTTTATGGGAATTTAAAAAACGTGTTGTATATCCTTAGATGCATGCTGCAGTGCGCATTGGCTTGTGGCCACTGCCACCTCAAGTCAGCTTTGAACTGCATTATATGGTCACTCAATATAGAAGGTCCCTAAACCACTGCTTTTGTTTTGTGAACACAAAAAGACCTATTATGGATCCTTCATTTACTAGAAAGACATGTTTAACATTTATATAGTATCTCATTCATAAAATAACTAATGACTTGTGAAGGACAAGAATGCCTTGAATAGATGGTCCCTGGTTTCTCAGATTCCAAGACCTAGGTATCTTCTACCTTCAGGAAGTCTCTTAAGTGCCAGAAAGTCAAGGCCAAGAAGCATACTCCTATGTCATCAAGACACAGCTATGATTCTCATTTTATTCAATCTTAAAATTAAATTGCTACAGTGTGGTGATTCATCCATGCACCAACTACTGTATTTTAGTCTTTTTGTGTACAGAATTTAAAGTATTAATTATGACTCCACGAGCCTGCCCTAGTTTTAAGATTTTTGAGGAGGACTTCCGCTTGGTCCCCCTACTTTCATAGGGATGAGAAATGAATAAATGGAAGAGAGGTTTTTGGTGGTTGCTTCTCGATTGTAAGACTCTCTCTTTCATGTAGTCTGGTTGACCCTCTTCTTGGTTCTCTTTTCACTAGCAAAGATCTTTTTATTTAAAAAGACCTTTGGCTCTGAATTCACTCAGCAAAGAGGCTATCAGTGGGATGTGCTGTGCTTTTATCATTTTTATGAGATGTTAAATGTGTTTGAAACTGTTTTAACATTGCATTCTAAGATAACTGATTGTTTAATTTGGATTAATAGAGCTTTTGATGCTCTATTTTCTTTCAATTTGTTGTGAACCACTTTGAGTGATTCTGTACTGACCATCTAATGCCAACTCAAGGCTGTGGCAGCCACAAAATGCACACTGCCAATGTGCACTGCAGCACACATTAAGGGGGACACCGCGCTTCAGAAAAAGTCCCTGGAAAATCTGAGTTCAGCCAAAAATGCATTGCAGCTGATCCCTGTGTATCCCACATCCTGAGAGAAATTGGCTCTGCAAAATGCAGCGCACAGTGCAAACATTAACACACACTTCTGCTGAAGCACAATAAAGAAATGGAAACAAGACTGGTGAGGAAAGAGGAAAGGTCAGTTTTACAGCAGCAGCTCCATCTTTGCTGATTAGGAGATGCATCTGATATACAGGTTAGGTGTCTCTGAGCCAAAATACTTGGGATCAGAAGTGTTTTTGAATGTTGTTTCCTGTCACACCCACGTTTTGGAGTAGTTGTATTTGCACATATGTACATTATGAGATATCTTGGAGATGGCACTCAAGCCTAAACATGGCATTCATTTATGTTTCATATACACCTCATATGCATAGCTTAAATGTAATTTTATACAACATTTGTAATAATTTTGTTCATGAAACAAAATTTGTGTGCACTAAACCACCACAAAGCAAAGGAGTCACTATCTCAACCACCCATGTGGATGATTTTGGATGTTGGACTATTTCAAATGTTGGAATTCTGGTTAAGAGATGTCCCAACTGCATATGCTCCAAATACTAACCTGATAGTATTGGTCTTTGCTTTCCAGGTGGGCCAGCTGTGCAAGTTCAGGGAAGCCATGATTACATGTCTCTCTTTCTGTCTCCCTTCTGGAAAACAAGGAGACGGATAACTTTCCTGCTTTTGAGAGCTATGAAAATGAAGCACCAGAAGCGTTAAAGTGTAAAAGCTTTAAAAGATGGATGACAAGAGAATTCCTTTCTCCCCTGTGCACCTGTGAGCTGCACTGTAATAGCAAACATATGAATCCCATTTGCCACAGATCTTCCTCAGAGGCACATGTTTATTGGCTGCCTGCTTTAATGCATTAAGGATGTTCTTGCTAGGAAAGTTGTCTGGATGTTGCGTGGAGAGAAATACATGCTGTATTGGGAAGGGGGAGAGTGTATTTTAAGTATTACCTCTCTAAAAATACCTTTTCTGCTTAATACAACACAGGAGAGAAGAAGAGCTTATTAACTGCATTTTTCCAGAGAAAAATAGCAAAATACAGGTGCTGACCCGAGGTCGGTCGAGTGGCAACAAGAACATCTGGCTGCTTTGTACATTTACAGGAAAATGTGTGAAGACCAACTTTAGACCAACCTCAAGTTCATCCAGGTGGTCAGTGGGTTTCTAAAGGTCTGACAAGCTCTTTCCACTATCAATTCTTTAACAAAGAGACTGATGTTCACTCCATTTCGGCCCATTTCGGCACATGTTGCACGTTGCCTGGGTTCTATGAATTAGTCTCCAGTGTTAATATTGTATGTTTTATGTTGATTTTAACGATTGTTTTTACTGTAATTGATGTTTTTATTGGATAGCTGTTTATTGCTGTGTTTTGATATTTGATTGTTTTATTGGGCAAGGCCTCATGTAAGCCGCCCCGAGTCCCTTCGGGGAGATGGGGCGGGGTATAAAAATAAAGTTATTATTATTATTATTATTATTATTATTATTATTATTATTATTATTAAAATCTAAAATGATCACCCCACGCTTGGTCATTCAGATTAATCTGTTGTGATATATTCAGAGTATTACAGTTTATTAGCTAAAATACTATGCTAACCAAATGACTGGTGAAATTATTATGATTATATCATAGCTTTTTTTGCTTATTTTACAATTAATTAGAATGATAATAACTTGACTTTCCATTGCATTATCTTAGTATCAATTGGAAGGACCCAGTCAATTAATAAAACAAAAGCAAAGGACCAAATTAAAGTCAACATATGCTAAAATCATTGAGAGGGATGTTTCCCCAAAAAGGCCTGGACAGTATGACAAAACAACAAAATGGAGGTGTGGGTAGCCAGAAGTGATGGCCCGGCATTTTGTCAAACACCTCAAATCTCAATGTGATTTTCTGGAGAAAAAAGTAATTGAAACAGTTAAGATTGGGAATAAAATGTTGCAGATGGTCCTAGGAAATCCCAGAGAAAAAAAGTCAATGGCAACATACACTGGCAATGAAGGCAATCTAGTTAAAGCAGTGGTATTCCCCGTAGTAACCTATGGATGTGAGAGCTGGACCATAAGGAAGACTGAGCGAACAAAGATAGATGCTTTTGAACTGTGGTGTTGGAGGAAAATTCTGAGAGTGCCTTGGACCGCAAGAAGATCCAACCAGTCTGTATGCCAGGAAATAATGCCCGGCTGCTCACTGGATGGAAGGATATTAGAGGCAAAGATGAAGTACTTTGACCACATCATGAGAAGACAGGAAAGCTTGGAGAAGAGAATGATGCTGGGGAAAATGGAAGGAAAAAGGAAGAGAGGCCAACCAAGGGCAAGATGGATGGATGGTATCCTTAAAGTGACTGGCTTAACCTTAAAGGAGCTAGGGGTGGAGACAGCTGACAGGGAGCTCTGGCGTGGACTGGTCCATGAGGTCACAAAGAGTCGGAAGTGAATGAACGAATAAACAACAACAATAACTATAGTAACAAACTTTACATTCTCCCAACTTTTGTATCCTGGTCTGATGGCCATCTTTCAAGTGTGCATTAATTGTGCATTCCTGCATGGCAGGGGGGTAGACTAGATGGACCCTGTGTCCCTTCCATCTCTATGGTTCTGGGCTCATAATAAGTTGTGTGATAGAAGGGAACAGCTTTGGAGTATTTCTCAGGAAAAGATGATCCCATATTAGCCACATGATATCATTTCCTCATTCTTCCGAAGGGTAGGATATACTGATGTTGTTGTGAGCCTTCAAATTATTTCCAACCTATGTCAACCCTAAGGCAAACCAATCTTCAGGGTTTCCTTGGCAAAATTTGTTCAGAGGGTTGACATTGCATTCCTCTGAGGCTCAGAGATAGCAGGATTTGTCCAAGTCATCCAGTAGTTTTCCATTGTTAGGCAGGGATTCAAATCCTGGTTTTCAGAATCATAATTGAACACCCAAACACCTTTTCTTCAACAACTATTATTGTAGAATTGTCATTATGTTCCAAAACAAATGACAGTCCCTCTAATGTGAGATATTTTTTTTTTAAAAAAACCAACCACCACATTTTAAGCATAACAATATGGGTCAAAAGAACTCTGTTGTGAGGGTGAGATTACTGCCCAACAGGACGTAGATGTGCTGCAACTCTTGATCTCTGTTCCACAGCAGGCGAACCCATTAAATGCTCATCCTCAGAGACTGATGGGTTCTGAAGGATTCCCCAAGACTCAGGAGAATTCTCCTACCACTAGATAATCTCAATTAAATACCATACCATTAAGTGGTGGTTTCAGTTAAAACACCATTGAAAGCCACTGTAAAAATGGTTTTACTATCCACTGAAAAGCCATTAGGGATGGAGTTAGTCTGACTCCTTTTAGAAGTGAATGTTAGCTGTCAACTTGGTGATGACCTGAAGGTGCCCAAGAGACTGGAGTGATAGAAGTCTGCAGTGTAGATAATTGCAGCAGAACTTGTGTCAAAATAAGTGTATTAGTCATCAAGATGCCATAAAATCCTCTATTTCATTTCATTTTGGATTCACCAGATTGACATGGAAATAGTTGTGGAGATTGGCAGCATAGATTAGGCAACTATAGACGATCTGCAAGTAGACATGAAACTTGCCCAGGTTTTAAAGACTCTGACAGCAAAAGTCTTTTCTCTATTTACATATTTATGTCCCCACTTTGAGGTGGAACAGAGAGTCATTGCGGTATACTAGTTTGAGTGTTGGTTTATGACTCTGGGGACCAGGGTTCAAATTCTTACTTAGCCATGGAAACTCACTAGGAGATTTTGGATTTCAGACAAGTCACTTCAGATTCCGAGGAATGCAAAGGCAAACCCGCCATGAACAAATCTTTCAAGCAAACCTCATGATGGTTCACTTAAAGGATGTGTGCCGTCCGCCGGACAATAAAAAACTATAAAACTGAAACGTGCTGTCCTTTATCCGGGCGAACTGCAAATCCCTATAAGCTGTCCTATAGATATTGAACGACTGAGTCTGGATAACTTCAAAAAAGAATGTTTATTCATACAAGGTTGTAAACCTGGCACAGATCTTACAGTTGCAGAAAATGAAACAAATTTCTATAGGTTTTAGTTACAGAATTATCCCTGGTTCCAGAAGGCAAAGGTGATTATAAAACCACTATACCCTAATCACGCTGTCTATATTAGAAGGAGAAACTCTTTCCTTCCCTATCTTTACAGCAAAGATTAGTTCTAGAAGCGACAGAATAACCCTGCTCCTCCAACTAGATTTCCTATTCCAGATCAATATAATTCAATACTTATCTAATTTGGATAGGCTTAGATTGGCCTGGTTTTGAGGATGATTTGTCCCAGTTAGCCTTGCACAGCTCCAGCACGTTGGAAAACTATAGCCAGAATGAAGCTCCAAAATGGAGACTAGACCCTGGTAAAAAGGGCGGTCCTAAGATGTTGCACTCTTTGACCAATCACTGCAAAGAAAACTGCAGCCAGCTTTTGCAGATTCCAAGCCACTTTTCCTGGGCTTTGCAGCCAGAGGCTGAAACAAGATGCAAAGGAGGGAAAACAAACAAACGACCAATAGGTAAGGCAAACCATCGTCCTGGGGGACGGAACACTCCCCGCTAAATTCCCAGGATGTGGGAATTTACCAATCAAAAACATACAAACACCTTTGTATACACAACAATAAAACAGTATAAAACTTACGCACTTTGGACAGGCAACACGAAATTGCTGGTTGGTCTGTCCAGGACAGACATTTTGTCCTTACTATGAGTCTTTACCTGAACTTTTCTAACCTTACCGTCAGGGCAAGGAAAGGTCTTTAGTATAATGCCCATAGGCCAGGCATAGCGGGGCAAGTCTTTGTCCTTTAGCAACACAAGGTTTCCCACCTTGAAATTGTCCTCTGGGGTTTGCCAGAGTCTTCTGGTTGGAAGCTGGCTTAAGTATTCGGCCTTCCACCTCTTCCAGAAGTGGTTGGCTAAGGTCTGCACATGCAAAATTGGTGCCACAGTCCGATCGAATTGACTTAATTGGCCCACTGAGGGCTATGAACCTTTTCAATGCGTTTATGAATGATGAAGTGTCCATTCCCTCTGCAACCTCTATATGGACAGCTCGTACTGACAAACAAGTAAACAAAACCGCACATCTTTTGTTATTTACAACACCACTGGTTTTTCTTGTAACAATTTCCCAAGGACCAAACACATTGATTCCCACATGGGAAAAGGGTGGGTCTGTCAAAGTCCTATCCTGAGGTAGTTCTGCCATCAACTGACTTTGACAGTTTCGTCTGAGTCGCCGACATTTGACACATTTGAAAATACAACTGTTGACCAACCTTTTGGCATTAACTACCCACAGACCTTCATTTCTAAGGGCTGCCTCAGTTAGAGTTCTACCCTGATGATGGATCCTTTCATGGTGATGCCGAACGAGCAGCAATGCAGTGTGACTATTAGGGGGTATGATGATGGGGTTTTTTACGCACACCTTGAGTTTAGCCTTGGCTAACCTTCCTCCAACTCTCAAAATACCCTCCTTGTCTAGAAATGGGTTTAACTCACGCAAGAAACTCCGGCTGGGGGTGTCAAGCCCTTGTTCTAACCTGGCTATTTCTAGACTAAACTCATGCCTCTGAACTGACCTGAATATTACTCCCTTAGCCTTCAACATGTCCTGAACTTGCAAAGGCTGACTATCTTTGCAGACTAAGCGATGTATAAGCCTAGCAACTGCTCTAAGAAGACTGTGCCACTCCGAAAAACGTTCAAAACGGTGTGGTTCCAGGCAAGATCTTTGGCCCATCTTGATTTCTGTGGTTGATTTGCAGGCTTTCACCTCTGCACTTCGTGAGACTTGAGCATTCATAATGTCCGAAAACCTTTGCTCATCTTTCGAGAGCGCTGTGGCTTCGTCTCTCTCAGAGACTTTGAAGATGGAGGAATACTCTGGAGTTATTGCTTGGCAGTAGACTGAGATGTGACTTAGGCAACTGCGCACAAGTGTAGGACGTCCACCTTTAAGCACCTGTGCTTGATTGGAGTCCAACGACGATGGTGGGTGCATCTTGTTTATGCACACTGGGCCTGTAACTGTCCAGCCTAGTGGTAGCAGCTGAGCAATGGGCGCCCCTGGAGGTCCCTTAACTTGGTCGTTCACATAGAACAAGTTCGGACAGTCCGCACCAAGCAGAAGGGCAATGTCCACATCTGGCTGAAAGGCTGGTATGGCATTCTTTAACCGTCGCAAATGTGGATGAGCCTCCACAACTTCTCTAGTTACAATTTGTTTTTTGTTCCGAGGGATGGAGGAACACTCAATCAGGTCTGGCAACTTGAACTGTCTCTTCTGGTCGCAAGAGGAGACAACAAAGCCAGATGCTATGCGACCCTGCAACTTCTTTTTTCCTGCACATGTAGTCATGGTGTAATCGACCATCTTGGTTTTAAGGTCAAACATGCGGAAGAACTCTGGAGTAGCTAGGGAGGCATCGCTCTGTGAATCTAGGGCCACATAGAGTCTCTTTTTAAGCCAAGGGCTCTTGGCTGGATATACATCCGCTAGGCAGATAGGATGACAAACTCTGTACTGGTGCGAGTCAGAACACAGCTCTGTACAGGCGACTGCTGAAACTTCCACCTGCATCTCTGGTGCGGCTGGCTTGTCGGTGTCTTCGACTGCTGACTTTTCTTTTGGTGAAGCGTTCTCTTTGGGGTGGGAGATTATATTGGAGTTGTGCATTGCGGTGCAATGCTTGAGGCTGTTGCATTTCTCACACTTGATGTTTTCTTTGCAGTTGGATGCAAAGTGTGGAGTTGCTCCACAGCATCTAAAGCAGATTCCCTGCTTTTGAATTAGCTGTTGCCTTTCTTTGTATGTCTTTCTACTAAACTCCCTGCAGTTGGCCAAGCTGTGAGGCTTTTGGTGAATAGGGCAAAGCAACTCCTTTACCTCCGACCTGGGTTCGTCAGTCTTGTGTTGAGTTTCGACTGCCTTTACGCTGACAGGTCTATTGGCCTCTCTAGGTGGTTTCTTGTCCACTTCAGGTGCCTTCTCTGGCTGGGTCCCTTGGTATAAGGTGGGGAGGCCCGTCTGTGGATCATTCCTTTCTCTGGCTGCCCTGGTGATGAACTGGACCAAATGAGAAAATGGAGGGTATGCCTGGGAGTGGGCCTCCTTGTAGTTGAAGACCTCCTGTCCCCAGCGTTCTTGCAAAGTGAAGGGCAGCTTGGTCAAGATCTGCCTCTGGGACAGGTGCTGATCGAGGCACTTCAAACCGGGCAGTTCTGGATTCTCCTTGGCCGACTCTAATTCCGCAAGGAGATCGCTGAGGTCCCACAAGAGTTTGAAGTCTTTGAGTTTTAAAGCTGGGAACCTTTGGAGCTTGTCCATAAGAGATGCTTCAATCTCTGTGCTGGCCCCATACCTCTGCTGCAACCTGGCCCAGGCCTTTTCCAGGGCTTTGTCGGGATCGGCTACGTGGGCTGCGTAGATCTTCTTAACTTGTGAGGATGAGGCTGGGCCCAACCATGCAGCCAGAAGAGTCAGTTCTTCCTCAGGCAATAACTTTAAGTCTCTGATTGCTCTCTGGAAGGTGGCCTTCCAGAGAAGAAATTCCTCAGGCTTGTCCGAAAACTTTTCGACACCCTTGTCCTTAAGATCTCTTCTGGGGCTTCTGATGATGGAGACAAGCTGGGACTCTGGCGTCGAAGGGAACAATTGAGGAGTTTGCTGTTGTGGAGTGGACTCCCACCGTGTACCTTGCGTCAACCTTTGGCCTCTTGGAGGGATGACATCGACCACTGACGAATCGATGGTTCCCTGTGCAGCTGTCTGTAGGGGCCAACTAGCGCTCGGCCTTGAGGCCCTGATTGACTGACCTAGGGTTTTAGCAGGAGGCACAGGTAGCTCGAGCAAGGGTGAGCTCCCCGCTATGACGCTCTGCTCTGCAGGAAACTCAAAAGTGACTTTGGGGCCCTGCTCTGGGTAAGGAGAGAAGTCTCCCTGTTCCTCATCCGAAAACTGGCTGTACATGCTGCCAAGGTGCGCAAACACTTTGGCAGAAGGGTCCTGTATTGGTAACTGGCTTACATTTTCTTCTGTGAGTGGCTCAATTAGGGCCTTGGCCAAAGTCTCAGCCCTTACCCTTTTGGCTGCGGCATCCATCTTTATTCTAAGCATCTCTATACGAGCCTGTTCTATTTGCATTTCGCTTTGTCTACGGGCCTGTTCTATTTGCAGTCGTTGCTCTTCTTCTTTAAAGGGAAGGGTGAGATCAGCTGCCTTAGCATCAGCCTCCGCCCCCGCTACCTTGCTCTTTAGCTCCAGACGTGCAGCCTCCTTAATGTGCAAGGCAGCTAGGGAAGAGATGGCACTCCCAGCAGCAGAAGACTTGCTAGAGTGGCTGTGTTTAGACGATGCACGCTCCCTTAGTTTAGATACCTGGCTAGAGCGGTTGGACTTAAGACTAAGTGCCACAGCAGGTGATTTTAAAAGATTGGTCTCATGGCTGCATAAGGAAGCTAGGATTGCCCTCACCCTATTTTCTTTCTCATTAGTGTCAGCTAAAACACTCACTATTTCTAACTCTGAATCCTTGGCGTTAATGCGCTCGAGGACCTGGACTATCTTAGACACCAAACCCCTCCAAAGACCGAAGGTCTCTTCAAGGTCTGTCTGTAATATGGATGGCACCCTTGTAATACCCAAGCTCTCTATTCTGCCCATTAATGTTACAATGCGCTCCCATGCCGAACCTACCCTCACATGGAGGAGCTCCTTTTCGTCTATTAGATGGGCTAGCATTTTGGCTGAAGGGTGCTTTATCCTTTGGGGCCTTTCATTCCTACTTTCAGCCTCAGAAGGAGGTATACCATCTGTATCGTCTTGAAATTGCATAGACATTATGTATTCTTAATAGCAAGTAAATTTACAACAAAAGCAAATACAACATACCAGCAAGTAAATTTACAATAAAAGCAAATGCAATATATAATACAATGCACAACACTTAACCATAGCAATATATATCACTAAGTAACTATACTTTACAAAGATTGTGACCTTTGGCGCCAGATTTTGGTGGGCAAGTTGCAAAATGCCAACTGACAGCAACTTGCCACTTGATACCTCCCTTGCCCGAGTGACGTAAACTGCCAAAATGGCGACTTCGCCAAATTTTCAAGCACCTCGTGCTCTGCGGCTCGAGGCCTGCCGCCGAAGGAGCACCGAGGCTGGCTTTGGAAAGGAGGAGAGAAGAGACGCCTCCTCCCTGCTGTGAAGGGAGGTCACCACCGCAGGACGATGAAACAGGTCACCACCGCAGGACGATGAAGCAGGTCACCACCGCAGGACGATGAGGCAGGTCACCACCGCAGGACGATGAGGCAGGTCACCACCGCAGGACGATGAGGCAGGTCACCACCGCAGGACGATGAGGCAGGTCACCGCCGCAGGACGATGAGGCAGGTCACCACCGCCAGGACGATGAGGCAGGTCGAAGCCGGCCGAGTGCTCCGGCCGAACTCGCAGCAGCGTTGCCAGGCCTGTCCAGGTTCTAGCCTGGTTCTGGTGGGCTTCACGCCTCAGAGCCAGCCAAAGAACTGTCGCTGGTGCTCCGCGGCTCGAGGTCTACCGCCGAGGGAGCCCTGGACGTTGCTGGGAACTGCACAGCCTGTGCAAACCCAGAAAGCCACTGGGCCACGTGCGCACACGCGAGCCAAATAGCAAGGAAATAGAGCCCCACTATTTGACTCCTTCAGGTCTGAGAGCGGGCTCCACTGCCTCAGACGCTGGTAGAGTCTTTAGGTATGCAGACTGAGCTCAGGCGGAAAAGCCGCAGCCTATACTAAAACTTCCTAAACTATAAAAAACTATAAAGCCGTGCAAGCTAGCTGAAGCGGAAAAACCGCTGATCGACCTCAAAACTTTGCCGTCCGCCGGACAATAAAAAACTATAAAACTGAAACGTGCTGTCCTTTATCCGGGCGAACTGCAAATCCCTATAAGCTGTCCTATAGATATTGAACGACTGAGTCTGGATAACTTCAAAAAAGAATGTTTATTCATACAAGGTTGTAAACCTGGCACAGATCTTACAGTTGCAGAAAATGAAACAAATTTCTATAGGTTTTAGTTACAGAATTATCCCTGGTTCCAGAAGGCAAAGGTGATTATAAAACCACTATACCCTAATCACGCTGTCTATATTAGAAGGAGAAACTCTTTCCTTCCCTATCTTTACAGCAAAGATTAGTTCTAGAAGCGACAGAATAACCCTGCTCCTCCAACTAGATTTCCTATTCCAGATCAATATAATTCAATACTTATCTAATTTGGATAGGCTTAGATTGGCCTGGTTTTGAGGATGATTTGTCCCAGTTAGCCTTGCACAGCTCCAGCACGTTGGAAAACTATAGCCAGAATGAAGCTCCAAAATGGAGACTAGACCCTGGTAAAAAGGGCGGTCCTAAGATGTTGCACTCTTTGACCAATCACTGCAAAGAAAACTGCAGCCAGCTTTTGCAGATTCCAAGCCACTTTTCCTGGGCTTTGCAGCCAGAGGCTGAAACAAGATGCAAAGGAGGGAAAACAAACAAACGACCAATAGGTAAGGCAAACCATCGTCCTGGGGGACGGAACAGGATGTCTCAAGTTTGAAATGATTTGAAGGCACCCAACAACAGCAAGGACCTGTGTAGTGGTCATCTGCAGTGGCACAATGGGTGAAATCCTTGTGCCAGCTGAACTGCTGACCTGAAGGTTGCCAGTTCAAATCTGTGAGACAGGGTGAGCTCCTGTTTGTCAGCTCTAGCTTACGAATAATAATAATAATAAATTTATTCTTATATCCCGCCCCATCATGTTATTTACCTATTAAGCAGTAGACCCTCTGGATTGTTTTTAGGATTCATTCAGCACTTTAAGTATTACACCTGCTGCATAATTATCCCTCCCTGATAACTTGATATTGCTTTGCACCTTGGCCTGGATCTTTTGACCCAAATCGGGATTTTAATATTATTGTGTATATTGACTTTTATGACTGTTTTTAATCATGTTGAAGTTTTACTGCTCGGTTTAATGTTTTATCTGATTTGTGCTGTCGTGTCTGGGCATGGCCCCATGTAAGCCGCCCCGAGTCCCTCCAGGGAGATGGGGCGGGATATAAGAATAAAATTATTATTATTATTATTATTATTATTATTATTATTATTATTATTATTATCTCCCCGAGGGGACTCGGGGCGGCTCACAGCAATAGTAAAAACAGTGACAATTACACATTGTAAAATCAAACATGAAAAACAATCATACAATCAAAACATACATCACATGTTAAAAACAAGGAGGTAAAACAGTTCTGAGCCGAAATAGAGGGCTACATGAAGAAGGTAGCTTCGTAGCAGAAGTGCTCGACAAGGTATCAATAATCATGGAAGGACACTCTCTAATTAAATTAAAAGGGCAGACAAATCAACCCCCAAGAATTAGTCGTCGAAGGCCCTCTGGAAAAGCCAAGTTTTAAGGCTTTTTCGAAAGGCAAGGAGGGTGGGGGCCTGTCTAATCTCCCTCGGGAGTGAGTTCCAAAGGCGGGGGGCCACAGCGGAGAAGGCCCTCTCTCTCGTCCCCACCAACCGCAACTGCGAAGGTGGTGGAAGCGAGAGGAGGGCCTCCCCCGAAGAGCGAAGAGATCGTGCAGGTTCGTAGGGGGAGATGCGGTCTCTAAGGTAGGTGGACGAAGACATGAGAGAAGCCTCCCAAGCTAACACATCCGAGTGTCCACTGGGCAACGTCTCTGTAGATGGCCAGTTATATCACACCAGAAGCGACTTTCAGTATGTTCTCAAGTCGCTTCTGACATGATTTAAAAAATCAAAGTAATAGACCTTGATGGCAAATTTACAATTTGTATATGTATCACTAGTGTGATTAATTCAAATTTCAATGTAAGAGATACCTATTATCTCTGATATCCCAACTGAATCATATTGTAAGGTATCAATATAATAACTTAATTTGCATAAATGCTACATGCTTACTCACATGCAAGTGCATTATATCCTATGGAACATGCTCTTTAGTAAGCATATTTACTTATATTTCTAGGCACAATTTCTTGGGAGTAAAACCTACTAGATTCAAGTAAACACACACAAGACTAGGTTATTATATGGATGCTTATTTATTTATTTATTTATTTCAATTATTTATACCCCTCCCTTCTCACCCGAGGGGATTCAGGGTGGCTTACAAGTGGCAATTGATGCCGTTACACTGTTATACAATGAACTAAAACATTAAAACAGTTAAAACAGTTATAAAATACAATATACAAAGTTTAAAACAATGCAAAGTGCTTATGCCATTCATCCAATGTGCAGGACTGGAAATCCTCCCCTGTTCAATGGTAATAGTATTCTAAGATATTTCAGAAACAAAATATATAAATTGTCAAAGAAAATAAGAATATTCATAATCTATACTGAGAACCAGCCACCTGTTCATATTCATAATCTCTGCTGAAAAACAAAGCCATCAAGTAGGTATATTTTCTTTGGGAACTATGAACTCAATCCAATAAGCAGCCTTTGGAGTTTGTATTTTTTTTTTTTGTATTTTCTAAATTCCTACTTCCGCCAGGAAGAACTGATCCAAGGCAGGACTATTTGATAGGTCAGATTTGGTGAATTTGGCATTCTGAAGAAACCTAATGCTATCTTATAAATTAAACAAGCAGATCATTTATAGTGAAGAGAAAAAATGGAGGGGAAGAAACAACTTAGCAAGGGCTAAGCAGGGAAAGCGACAGGGCGAAAAGCTTTTCACATTCACCAATTTCATGGGAAGAATGTTGTTTTTAAGAATCCTGCCATGATGTCTGGAAATATAATGACTGCATTTGCCATGTGGTGGAGCACCCCCATACATTTCAAGATTAATAGGTTGAATGAAGGAAAGGGAAATTTGCCCAGAACCTGATTCTACCATTCATGCAACACTGTGATTAATCTCATCTTTCATTTTTGGAAATAACATTTCATTTGGGATACATATGTATACACTCCTCCAGACCAAAAACTTACATATGTCAGGGCTGTACTCGGTGCAGGAGATATTAAGAACGATGGTATGTTGTGTGTCTTCAAGTCGTTTCTCATTTATGGCAACCATAGGGCGAATCTATCCTGGGATCTTCTTGCCAAGATTTGTCAAAGGGGGATTGTCTTTTGAGGCGGAGAGTGTGTGCCTTGACCAGGGAAACCCAGGTGCATCTACACTTTAGAAATGATGCAGTTTGACACTGCTTTCACTCCCATGGCTCATTGCTATAGAATCCTGGGAATTGTAGTTTTACAAGGTCTTTAACCATCCCTGCTAAAAAAGAGTGCTAGTGCTTTACCAAACAATAACGCCCAGGTTTCCATTGCAGTGATCCATGGCATTGCCAAATTGCATTAATTCTATAGTGTAGATGCACTCTGGGTTTCCTTGGTCAAGGCACATACTCTCAGCCTCAAATACAATCTCCCTTTGACAAATCTTGGCAAAAAGATCCCAGGATAGATTTGCCCTATGGTTGCCATAAATGAGAAATGACTTGAAGACACATAACATACCGTACTTTCCATGGGTGAGTGGGGACTTGAATCCTGGTCTCCAGAGTCATAGTCAAATGCTCTAACCCAGGGGTTCTCAACTTTTTCAGCCGTAGAGCCCTTTTTGAAGCAAAAGTTTTTCATGGAGCCCCAATAAATGTTTATATCATGTATATATATCAGGCATGGGAAAACTTTTGGAGACAGCATTGCATTTTAAAATTTGACAAACAGACTGGGCCAGCAGCAGATGGACAGAGAATGTTTGTGTGAACTAATTGGAAAAAAAGAACAAATTCCTATGCACACTGCATAAATCTTGTTTGAAGTGCAAAAGAAAGAAAGAAAAATACAATATTTAAAATGAAGAGCAATTTTAACCAACATAAAATTAATTTTTCAGTGGAAGATCCCAGGGGCCATCCAGTCCACCCCCCTCCTACCATGTGGGAAAAGCAGAATCAAAGCATCCCATCCAGCCTTTGTAGTGATGATGATGATGATGATGATGATGATGATAGCTGTCACGACCCAGGCTGCAGAGCACCAATAACCATACACAGAGGCCAGAATCTATCTAATATCTTTATTGAAGGAATATATAAAGTTAATAAAAACAAGTGTAGAAAATAGTCCAGAAATAGACCTTTCAGGAAAGGTCAGAAATAGTCCAAAAAAGCAATGTCCAATAAGAAATATTAAGGTCCAAAGTTGTAATCCAATAACCGAAACACTCACTTTGCCAAGCAAAGTGAGGGGAGATGACAAGGTCCTTTAGTCCATAACTTGAGCGTGGCTAGGAAATAACTTGATACTTGAAACAAGGCTTGAACGTGGAACAAGGTAACTAAGAACAAGAACAAGGTCCGTGGAATAACTTGGTAAAATCCGTGAAACAAGGCAAGGATTGATCCTGGGAAACAAGGCAAGGTCCGTAGATAAACAAAGGCTGGGAAGCAAGGCGAAGGCTGGATAGCAAGGCTAGGCTTGAGCAGGAGCGAGGCTTGAATCGGAGCGCGCTGTCCAGACACAACTCGCTCCGTAGGCTGACGAATTGACTCCGCGAAGTTACTACGCGGGCAAAACACCTATATAGAGTCTAACTTTCTCACCGAAACAGTTCTCTGGGAATCAGAAACGAAAGCTAAACTCTGAGACCAGATGTTAAACTCCTTAAAGATTCTCACGAGAAACAGTCTTAATTGGCAACATTCTTAGCTGCTATCCTCGCACTCCTGCGCGAAGCTGATTCCAAACTTCTCTGTTGTTTACAAAACTCCCGGCGCAAGAACACGGGAGAAGTAGGCTCTGGGGTTGTTTGACATACTTCTGGGAGACAACTTTCTTGCAGGTGCAAGGTTCCCAGATCGGCCTGGGAAAGATCTGGCTGAGAGGAATCCAGTTCAGACTGGGAAGGTAAAAAACCCAAGTTTTCATCTTCATCAGGGATTACAATGTCCTGAGCAGGACTACAAGGCCCATGGGTCATCACACTATCCCCCTCCTCAAGGCCCCTCCCAAACTGGGGCCCTCTCCCCGATGCGCGAGGTCGCGGCTTGGCGGGATAGGCCTGATGAAAGCGGCGGGTTAGATCAGGAGCATGGACTGTGGAGGCGTCTTCCCAAGAGCGTTCCTCAGGGCCAAAACCCACCCAGTCAATGAGATATTGTAGGCGGCGGCGATGAAAGCGAGAATCCAAAATGTCCTCCACCTCGAACTCCTCCTCCCCATTCATCAAAACAGGAGGGGGGGCCGGTTGGTCTGTATCAGGGCGCACACCATCCGCCGGAAGGAGCAGGGAACGGTGAAACACTGGGTGAATGCGCATTGAACGCGGAAGTTGGAGTTTGAAAGTCACGGGGTTTAATTGCGCCACCACTGGATAGGGGCCAATGAAACGGGCATCTAACTTCCGGCAAGGGCGGTGGGAGGGCAGAAAGCGAGTGGACAGGAAAACCCGATCTCCTACCTTGATTTCGGGGCCCGGCTGGCGATGTTTGTCAGCGTGGCGTTTATAGTCCTCCTTGGCTTGGTCCAGTTGCTGGAGCAAAAGTTGTTGCACCGCTGTGAGTTCCTGCAGCCAATTCTCTGCTGCGGGAACTTCTGAAGTTTCAATGACAGGGGGGAAGAAACGTGGATGGAAGCCGTAGTTTGCAAAGAACGGCGTTTCTTTTGTAGAAGCTTGAACTCCATTGTTGTAGGCAAACTCAGACAGTGGTAACAGAGAAGCCCAATTGTCCTGTTGATAGTTTACATAACAGCGAAGATACTGCTCCAAAGTGGCATTGGTGCGCTCCGTTTGCCCATCTGTTTGGGGATGATGAGCTGAAGATAAGCGAGAGTCTATGCCCAATAGTTTTTGTAGTGCCTTCCAAAAACGAGAGGTGAATTGAGATCCACGGTCTGTGACTAAACTCTTGGGCAATCCATGTAGTCTGAAAACATGTTGAAGGAATAGATCTGCAGTCTCTTTGGCCGTGGGAAGACCTTCACAGGGAATGAAATGGGCTAACTTGGTGAAAAGGTCCACCACCACTAGGACCGTGGTGAATCCACAGGAAGGTGGTAGGTCAGTGATGAAATCCGCAGAAATTATTTCCCATGGCCGAGATGGGGTAGGAAGGGGATGCAGAAGCCCTGAGGGCTTCTCCCTTCTTATCTTGGAGCGCTGGCATACTGGGCAGGTGTTGACATATTTTTCCACATCTTTGCGGATCTTGGGCCACCAAAAATCCCTTAGGATCAGATGCATGGTTTTAAATAGTCCGAAATGCCCTGCTGGTTTGCAGTCATGACACAGACGAAGCGCTTTCTCCCTGCCCGGTCCGGGTGGGATATAAACATGATTTCTATAGCATAGCAGTCCATCTTTAAGCGAAAAGGGAAAATGCAGACCTTGGCGAAGTTGGTCCTGCGCCCAGGCATCTGCTTGCTGACTAGCCCTGATTTCTTGAGCACAGATGGGTCCTGGAGTAGGGGAAGTTGAACCAATGGGAATGGATTTGGTGTTCCCCACCGTGAGCGTGGCAAAGTTCTCGGGTTGTAGCAGTTGGGATTCAAAGGTCTCCTTGCGACCTGCAGCGTATTCCGGTTTACGTGACAGGGCGTCTGCTTGCTTGGTTTGGGCTGGGGTCACATAATGGATCTGGAAGTTGAAACGTTCAAAGAATAAAGCCCAACGTTGCTGCCTCTGATTTAGTTTGCGGGCAGTTCTTAGATGTTCTAGATTACGATGATCAGTGTGGACTTCAATGGGAAATTTGGCCCCTTCTAGCCAATGTCTCCAAGTTTCAAAGGCTGCCTTTATGGCCAGTAGTTCTTTTTCCCAAATGGTGTAATTTCTCTCTGGTGTGGTTAGTTGACGAGAGTAAAAGGCACAGGGATGGAGGTGATCTCCCACCGGTTGTAAGAGTACAGCCCCAATTGCCACATCAGAGGCGTCCGCTTGCACAACAAAAGGGGTTCCAGGATTTGGGTGCTGTAGAATTGGCTGGGAGGTGAATAGTTTCTTTAGTTGCTGGAACCCTTTCTCTGCTTGATCAGTCCAGCGGAAAGGCTGCTTTCCACGGATGCAGCTAGTGATGGGGTCGGACCAGCGGGCAAAATCTGGAATGAACTTGCGGTAATAGTTCGCGAACCCCAAGAAACGCTGCACCTCTTTCTTGTTGGTTGGCGCCCGCCATTCCAATACTGCTGAAACCTTGGCTGGATCCATGGAAAGCCCTAGAGGCGAGATGCGGTAACCAAGGAAATCTACCTCTTGTAGATCAAAGGCGCATTTTTCCAGCTTGGCATAAAGTCCATGATCCCGCAATCGTTGTAACACCATTTTGACGTGGTTCTCATGTTCTGATTGTGATCTAGAAAACACCAAAAAATCGTCCAGGTAGATTATCAAGAACCTGTCTAGATAGTCCTGAAAAATGTCATTGACAAAATGCTGGAACGTTGCGGGAGCTCCGCATAAACCGAAATTCATAACTCGGGACTCGAATAATCCGAATTTGGTCTGGAAGGCGGTCTTCCACTCGTCCCCTTCCCTGATGCGAACTAAGTTGTAAGCCCCCCGAAGATCCAGCTTGGTGTAAACCTTGGCTCCTCGAAGCCGATCCAGTAGATCCGAGATTAGGGGCAGGGGATAGCTGTTCCGCTTGGTGATATTGTTCAATGCTCTGTAGTCCACCACCAAGCGTAGTTCCCCTGACTTCTTCTTCACAAACATCACTGGGGAGGCGGCTGGGGATTGAGAGGGTCTGATGAATCCCTTGCGAAGGTTTGTCTCTAGGAATTCCCTGAGAGCTTCTTGCTCTGGTTCAGTCAGGGAGTAGAGATGCCCTCGCGGAATCGGGGCCCCCTCCACCAAGTCAATGGCACAGTCATAAGGTCTATGTGGGGGTAATTTTTCGGCTTCTTTCTCATTGAATACATCCCAATACTCGGAGTACTTCTTTGGCAAGGTGATGATGGGCTCGGTGTCTGTGGCATGGCATACCTTGGCTACGAGGCAATGGTTTTGGCAGTACGGTGAAGCAAACTGCAGTTCTCTGTTGGACCAGGAGATGTTAGGGTCGTGGAGAGTCAGCCATGGAATTCCCAAAATCACAGGAAAATGGGGAACCTCGGTAACAAAGAAGGAAATCTCTTCCATATGTTCCCTTATCCACATCCTGGTGGGTTCCGACCACTGACTTACGGGGCCCGTCTTGAGGGGACGACCGTCTATGGCTTGCACCACACGGGCATTCTTGAAATCATGATATTGTAATCCCAGAGAGTCGGCATACTCTCTATCGATGAAATTGTTGGTAGCTCCAGAGTCTATCATGGCGTGGATCATGACGGGTCCCCTTTTTGCTGACCATAATGTGACCACGAGAAGGAACAGGACCCCGGTTGGCGGCTCTTGGATGGATTTTTTGACCGGGTTGGCGAGCCTCTCTACACCCGGTCGTTGGCTTCCCCCGCCGGCTGTGTGCCTGTCGGCTCAGAGGCCTTCGTCTCCGTGGAGGACGCCGCCGCAAGACGGGCGGCAGGCTTCCCTTTGGCTGGGCACTCTCTGGCGAAGTGGCCCCCGTTCCCGCAATACCAGCAGAGGTTTAAGCGTTGACGACGGGCCTTCTCGGCGGCATCTAGTCTGGGACGCACATTGCCCAACTGCATCGGCACCTCCTCGCCTCCTCTGGGGTATGGGGTTGGCGGTGGGGGTCTCCACACTGGTCGTGGCTGAACGCTGGCGGGAGCGGGGGGTTTTGCCCCGGCTCTACTGCCCTGGCCTCGAACCCACTGTTTCCTGTTGGCAATCATGACTTCAGCCCGTAAACATTGATCAATGAGTGCCTCGAGGGTCTGGGGAGGGTCCACCTTGGAGATTTCTTCCAGCATTTCAATGTTGAGACCCTCCCGGAATTGTCCTCTGAGGGCTACATCGTTCCAGCCGGTGTTGTGGGCCAGCACTCGGAACTCGGCTATATACTGAGACATAGGTCTGTCTCCTTGGAAAAGGCGACGGAGTTTGTGACCGGCTGCCTCCAAATTGTCCTCGATTCCCCAAGTCTCCTTGAGGTGGTCCAAGAAGTGTTGCGCTGATCTTAGGTGTGGAGAGGCTTGGTCGTACAGTGCCGTCGCCCAATTGGCCGCTGGCCCGTCTAGAAGACTGTAAATCCACGCCACTTTGATGTCTTCTTGGGGAAACTCGGCATCTCGGGCCTCCAGATAAGCTTGACATTGGCGACGGAAAACATGAACCTTAGAAGCTTCTCCAGTAAACTTGGTGGGCAACGCCATGGCCGGGAGGCGGACTCCGCGCTCCCGCAAGCCCTTTATTTCTCCATCCTGGGCGTTGAGTCTGTCGCGGATGCGATCCACCTCTTCCTTGTCGATGGTGTAGGTAATCGGCTGGCCGCTCGGCCCAGGTACGACTCCGGTAGACATTCTGGCCGAGGTTAATTGGTGCTTAGGGTGGCGGAGTCAAACTGTCACGACCCAGGCTGCAGAGCACCAATAACCATACACAGAGGCCAGAATCTATCTAATATCTTTATTGAAGGAATATATAAAGTTAATAAAAACAAGTGTAGAAAATAGTCCAGAAATAGACCTTTCAGGAAAGGTCAGAAATAGTCCAAAAAAGCAATGTCCAATAAGAAATATTAAGGTCCAAAGTTGTAATCCAATAACCGAAACACTCACTTTGCCAAGCAAAGTGAGGGGAGATGACAAGGTCCTTTAGTCCATAACTTGAGCGTGGCTAGGAAATAACTTGATACTTGAAACAAGGCTTGAACGTGGAACAAGGTAACTAAGAACAAGAACAAGGTCCGTGGAATAACTTGGTAAAATCCGTGAAACAAGGCAAGGATTGATCCTGGGAAACAAGGCAAGGTCCGTAGATAAACAAAGGCTGGGAAGCAAGGCGAAGGCTGGATAGCAAGGCTAGGCTTGAGCAGGAGCGAGGCTTGAATCGGAGCGCGCTGTCCAGACACAACTCGCTCCGTAGGCTGACGAATTGACTCCGCGAAGTTACTACGCGGGCAAAACACCTATATAGAGTCTAACTTTCTCACCGAAACAGTTCTCTGGGAATCAGAAACGAAAGCTAAACTCTGAGACCAGATGTTAAACTCCTTAAAGATTCTCACGAGAAACAGTCTTAATTGGCAACATTCTTAGCTGCTATCCTCGCACTCCTGCGCGAAGCTGATTCCAAACTTCTCTGTTGTTTACAAAACTCCCGGCGC
Organism: Anolis carolinensis; assembly: GCF_035594765.1. Classification (NCBI taxonomy): domain Eukaryota; kingdom Metazoa; phylum Chordata; class Lepidosauria; order Squamata; family Anolidae; genus Anolis; species Anolis carolinensis. The sequence goes on from NC_085841.1 coordinate 253,353,942, forward strand.
AAGAACACGGGAGAAGTAGGCTCTGGGGTTGTTTGACATACTTCTGGGAGACAACTTTCTTGCAGGTGCAAGGTTCCCAGATCGGCCTGGGAAAGATCTGGCTGAGAGGAATCCAGTTCAGACTGGGAAGGTAAAAAACCCAAGTTTTCATCTTCATCAGGGATTACAATGTCCTGAGCAGGACTACAAGGCCCATGGGTCATCACAATAGCAGAAGCCGCAGGGGTTATCCAACCCAAACCCTTTATTCGGCCATGCAGGAAAAGCATAATCAAAGCACCCCTAACAGATGATTTTCCAGCCTTTGTGATGATGATGATGATGATGATGATGATAATAATAATAATAATAATAATAATAATAATAATAATAATGGCAGAAACCTCTAGGGTTATCCAGTCCAAACACCTTTCTTCTGCCATGCATAATCAAAGCACTCCCTAACAGATGGTTTTCCAGCCTTTGTAGTGATGATGATGATGATGATGATGATGATGATGATGATGATGATGATGATGATGATATCAATGGCAGAAACCTTTGGGGTTATCCAGTCCAAACCCCTTTCTTCTGCCACGCATAATCAAAGCTATTAGGAATATATTCATAACCTATTAGGATTATGATACCAATATGGTTAGATATTGGTGCAGAGTAACAAAAATACAGAAGTCTAGGGGTTTATGTGAGCAGAGGTGAGAAAAAGCAAACTAGCCAGCCTCCCTTTCCTTTTAAGAGTCATGCACATAAAATAAGCATCAGAGACATCAAAAGTAAAATAGTAAAAATATGTTTACTCACAATCTTGTATGATGATGGTCATACAGGTAAAAACATCTTAGCTGCAAAAGAATACAGTTCAGGATACTACATATCTCTTAACAAGAAGTAACATCAGGCATGGCAGGATCAAGAAGGAGGAAGAGCAGGAAGAGACAGGAAGAGGCAGGAAGAGAGAGAACAAAAGAAAGTCTCTCCTTTTATGCCCCAAATTCTAAAGGCATATGTCACTTCCTGTATGTCTCCAGGAAGTATATTCCCATTTCCCACATCACATGCAAAACCCCTAAAGTGGTGCCATCAACTCTGGAATGCAGCTTTGGCTTCAGGTTACTAAGCAACAAACAAAACTAACTACATAAACCATCCCACATTAAAAATGCATGCATGATTGATAGATAACCCAACAAAAGCACCCTTAACAGATGGTTATCCAGCCTTTGTAGTAATAATGATGATGATGATGATGATGATGACGATGACGATAATAATAATAATAATAATAATAATAATAATAATAATAATAATACTAAAAATTATGGCAGAAACCTCAGGGGTTATACAGTCCAAACCCGTTTATACTGTCATGCAGGAAAAGCATAATCAAAGCGCCCCTAAAAAATGGTTATCCAGCCTTTGTCATCATCGTCGTCATCATCATCATCATCATCACCACCACCACCATCATCATCATCATCATCATCATCATCATCATCATTATCACAGAAACCCCAGGGGCCATCCAGTCCAACCCCTTTCTGCCTTTATGCAGGAAAAGCACAAAGCATCCCTGAGAGGTGGGAAGGAAATAGGGTTTTGGAAAAAAAAAAGGCGGAGGAAAAAGGATCTGGATGGTGAGAGAAAAAGGCTTTTGGCAGCAAGGGAGGCAGGGGAGAAAGGATCTGTGCCCTGGAAGAACATTACTGCTGCTGTTTTGAAAGCTCCAAATTTTAATTTCTTTGCATTTCTCAGGAGGAGGAAAGAGGGGGAGGTGGGAAGCAGCATGGCGCTGTGGAGCCCCTCACTATCACCTGCAGAACCCTAAGGCTCCGCAGAGCACAGTTTGAGAACCCCTGTTCTTACTACTACAGCACACTGATTGTGAAGTATAAGTATACAACCATAAGTATACAAACATTAAAACATAAGATTTTTTCAGTTCAAAATTTCCAGCTTTTTAATTCTTGTAGTCTTTGTTGATGGTTCTGCAAGTTAGAGCAACCTATACGAATCCTTTTAAATAGTCAGAGAATGTATCACTGTCTTGTGCTGGCTGAAAATAATAATCAAGGAATGATCTACTATATGGAGCACATGTCAATTGCTTTGCTTTCCACGAGGACTTAAAAAAATCAATATAACTTGCAAGTGAAAATGTGCTGCTTTGCATGCGCAGACATAGATATGACTTTGAGAAAATCTGAGATCACTCTTGCCAATAGACCCGTTAAATTGGTTTTATCAGTCTGGTTGACTGGAATGTTTGGGTACATACAATAGACTCAAGTGTATTAGGGTGAAAGTCTTTCTAATACATTGCCGAATTAGACATGGCTAAATAGTTTCATAGCAATCTTCAGCTGCTCTTTCACCCCCTCCCCCTCATCTCAGCATTCCAAAAAGAAGCGGGCTTGTATGGAAACGTTCATAATATATTTTAAATTCAGACTTGTAATGAGTTTCTTTCTAGCTCCCCTCACTCATGCACTTAGGGTCTAGGCAAGATGCACAAAGTCAGAGAAAAAGAAGGAAAAACAAGTTGGACATTTCATACCATAATGCACTTTCTCTGGATGATTGCGCCCAGTTTCTTCTGTTTTTTTTTTTTTTTTACATTTTTCTACATAGAACAATAATCATCGTAATCATAATCATCATCTTGATTTATATTCCTGGAGGGACTCAGAGTGGATTACAGTACACATATAGGTAAATATTCAATGCCTTTTTACACAACGAACAACAAAATACATAGATGGATAAGGTAAAGGCCTTCCCCCTTTCATCTCCGGGGTCTGGAGGCGCTGCTCAACTTTTGGCCATGGGGAGGTGTTCTTGTTCCATTTACCATGCTGAAGAATCTTTTGTCTGTAGACATCTTCAATCTTTTTTGATGGCATGTCTGCATGGGGTACCCTTTTACTTTCCTGCCAAGGTAGTACCTATTGTTTCTTAGGTACTGTTTGGCTATTGGGAAAATATCAACATGGGAAGTGTAAGGTAGGTAAAGGTTTCCCCTGACGTTAAGTCCAGTCGTGTCCGACTCTGGGGGTTGGTGCTCATCTCCATTTCTAAGCTGAAGAGCCGGCGTTGTCCGTAGACACCTCCAAGGTCATGTGGCCAGCATGACTGCATGGAATGCCGTTACCTTCCCGCCGGAGCAGTACCTATTGATCTACTCACCTTTGCATGTTTTCGAACTGCTAGGTTGGCAGAAGCTGGAGCTAACAGCGGGCACTCACTCTGCAGACCTTTAGGTCTGCAAGTTCAGCAGCTCAGTGCTTTAACACACTGAGCCACCGGAGGCTCCCATGGGAAGTATAGACACCATCATAGATGACATATGGCACAGTGTCAATCTGTGGGGGGTGCTTTGAAGGCCATTTCCTGCTTCTTGGCAGGGGGTTGGACTGGATGGACCATGAGGTCTTTTCCAACTCTTTGATTCTGTGATTCTATGATTCTACTGGGCAGTGCCTGCATGAAATTATGTCTTAGCTGGTTGAACCATGACGTTATTTGTTAACAGACTCGTACATCATGCACATATAAGTATACCTCAGTTAACAAAATAGATGTATTTCTGGGTTTTGTTTTTTTCAAGAGAAACTTTGGTGCTAGAGGCAGAAATAACATGAGTAAAACAGAGATGGTTTCCTACACCATAAAAAAGAAGAGCAGTTCAACATATTTCAGAACACTTTTTATTCAGAACTAACATTACGCACATGAGAAAGTAAGCAATCAGGTTAAATAAGCCTTACGCAAATAACCAAAAACATTTCAAATCTTCCACAGACCACTCGAAAGATGCTTCCAAAATGTATCCCAGAATTAGTTCTATCTAACTGTCTGTCTATCTATTTATCTATCTATCTATTTATTTTATGTTTTTCTTTCTGATTTTCACACATATTTAGTAACTGAACATAAAGCGGCTGTTTACCTTGCTTGCTATATAGCACTCAAAGCTATAATAGGATCACCTATGACTTCATCAGATGGAGTACTTTTCAATGGCATATGCCAGTTCACCTTCCCTGTTGTGATGGAGTCATCTGGCTCCCATCCCACAACTTAAGAGCTACTTTTGGTGGGTCTCTGTTGCAAAAGAAAAAGTGAATTGGCATATGTCGCCAAAGCAGCAACCCAGGAGGCTTCGTGTGTCACATTGCAATCGATCAAGAAGGGGAAGCAGAGCGGCTGATGCTTCTCCCTGTGGTAGGGGGGAATCTGGGTGATGCAGTGTATGGAGCAATGGGTTCCCTCTGTCCCCTACTGGGCACTGCCGGATTCGCCACAATGTACTGCGACTCCGGCAGCCATTATGATGAGGTCCCTAGAGGAGAATCTAAAGAAAAGGTTTAGTGCATCCTTCTGATATCAGTGCTACTAACAAACAAGGAAGCAAAGAAGCAAACAACAACTTTTAACTAGGCCGAAGAGAAGTAAAGGGGGCTTGGCCTTGGACTAGACTCCTGTAAGGAAAGAAGCTTCTTTTTTTCAGATACTTGTTAACAGAATAATAATAATAATAATAATAATAATAATAATAATAATAATAATAATAATAGTAGTAGTAGTAATGCTGGATTTCGTATCACAAAATCACAAGTCAAACACTTCCCAAGTGTTTAGGAATCCAGCATATAGATCTTGTTTGCTGTGTCATACTATGTAGTAGTAGTAATAATACTACTCAGGGAGGATTACAGACACACATACGCCAAGCATTCAATGCCATTATACAATTAACAAGGACAGACAATACACAAACAGAGGTAAAGGCATTTCCCATATTTTCAATTTCAGACATCTTGGAGGCTGTGCTTGACTCCGGCCACAGGTTGTGTGTGCGTGCTGTCACTCCATCTTCCATGCCGAGGAGCTTTGTCGTCCTTAGACATCCTCCCGATCGATGTCCTTAAGGGCACATTTTTATTACCTCCCTGCTACTTATCTACTCTCATTTCTGCTTTCAATCTGCTAGGTGGGCAGGGAGCTGGGGCTGACAGTGGGTGTTCACTCTGACCTGGGCTTGATGTTTTGATTGGCAGGATTTTCTGTAGCTAGCGGTTTAGCCTGCTGTGCTAAGCCTGGCCCCACACATTCTCTGATGTTATTATTTCCAATGTAATATTATTTCCAATGTAATTTAAATGAAAAATCTAGAAAGTTGTGATGACTTATGGGCCATGTAGTCCCGTTCCTAGTACTGTTGTGGCAGATGAAGAGGAAAACTTGGGTTTCCCAACCGTTTCTGCCAGATTTGGAGCCCTTGCAGCTGCAGGATGTTTGCCCACAAGAAGTCAGACAAACAAGCCTTGAGGAGAAATCTCCCACATTTTCGCGCCGCCTTTATTATAATCAAGATAGACACGCGCGGGAGGCGACTCGCCGAAGCGCCCGGATAGCTGCCAGACAATTAGAAGATTAAGTCTACTTCCCTTGGGAAAGTTTAAGGAGTCCTGCATCTGGACAGTTTAGGTTTCGGTTCTTGTTCCCCAGAGAAAGTCTGCTTTGGCGGGAAAACAAGATCCTATATAGATGCTTGGCCACAAAGGATTCCTTGCGGAGTCAATTCGTCAGCTACGGGAGTAGATTGTGTGTGGACTACGCTACTCCAGTTTCCAGGACCTTGTTCTCGTTCCAGCCCTGCCTTGTTCCCCGGACCTCGCCACGGATTTCCCACGGACCCAGTTCTTGCTCCTCGCTTCTTTTTGCCTTGAATCAAGCCTTGTTTGCCAAGAATCTAGTTTGCTTCCTAGCCTTGCTTTAAGCTCCATGGACTAAAGGACCTTGTCATTTCCCCTCACTTTGCTTGGCAAAGTGAGTGTTTCGGTTATTGGATTACAACTTTGGACCTTAATATTTCATATTGGACATTGTTTTCTTGGACTAATTTTGACCTTTCCTGAAAGGTCTACTTCTGAACTATTTTCTACACTTGCTTTTATTAACTTTATATATTTCCTCAATAAAGATATTAGATAGATTCTGGCCTCTGTGTATGGTTATTGGTGCTCTGCAGCCTGGGTCCTGACAAAAGTGGCCCTTAAAATCTTACCTTTCTGTTTCCATCATTTCAGGCATTTTGTAAGAATTGATCCAGGAACCATCCTATATATCTAGCTAATTATATTTAGCATAATTAAGACTGCTTTTGCTGAGAAATCAGGGAAACGAAGAAACTAGAGAACAGAGGTGGGATAAACTAAGGACAACTTTATAAAATTGTTACCTCAGAACTGTTTCTTGTTGACAGCAAATGAAATGGGGGGTGGGGGGGAGAGGCAAATTTGATATGGGAAGGGCTGAAGTGAGAACGATGGTCATGCCTCTGCCTCCCTCCCTCTCCTGCTCTGATTGGCTTAGCGCAAGGCTTCTGGGAAATGGAGTTTTCTCCAGGTCATGTCTGCTGCTTGCTTCATTTCCACTTAAATAAATGGAGAAAATTCAGAGGCTTCGTTCTCCTGCTTTTTGAAAGCTTTTGGGATATAATTTGCCTCAATCAAAGCAAAAATTCACCACTCTTTGCCTATCAAGTTTCATAATGTTTAACCCATCCACTGATTTTTGGGGCATTTTGAAACAACATTTTTTTAAAAAAAATGCTAACAGAATGATGGCCGTGCCTCTCCCTCCCTCTTCCTTCCGCTCTGATTGGTTGAGAGGCATGCCAACATGGCTTATCCTCTCAGAGGGGCTAAGCTACATCCGAAGACATCAGAAACAGACGAAAAAAGGTACTTTTTGATTCAAATTCGTAATATTAGGATGGCAGTGAGCAGATGTTTCAAAAATCACTTCAAAAGTGCTTTCGAACCAAATTTTAAACGAATTTAACGGATTAAGGAAAAATTTGCTCAACCCTAATACGTAGTATATAGCTGGCTATATGTAGCATAATATGGTCATAATGCCATTAGGCTTGTGCATTCCAAGTAAACTGTGATTCATTTATGTGTCCCGGGTTTCGGTGGGGGCTCCAGTCCATTTTTCTGGAGCCTCCCATATTCGGGAAGGTGGATATCTGTTTTCGCTCTGGGGTGCCAAAAGATTTGTTTTTTATCCAGCCCATTTTTTGGGGGGGGGGGGGGGGCTTCCCAGACTTCCCTTTCCATCGTTGTAAGCATTTAAGCTGTTTCTACTCTAGAGTGCTGCAGGCAGGCGTGCACGCTTTAAGGAGGCCTCTTACCTGTTTCTACTCAAGGAGAGGCACTGCAGGCAGGTGGACATGCTTCCAGGAGGCTTCTGTTTCTACTCTAGAGGAGAGGCACTGCAGGCAGGCACACATGCTTTCTCTCCCAGGCCTTTACCACACCACACACTCCTTCCAAGGCATTTAAAGGAGGCTTCTTAAAGCTATTTCTAGGAGAGGTGCTGCAGGCAGGCACACACACTTTAAGAAGGCTTTAAAGCTGTTTCTACTCTAGAGGAAAGGTGTTGCAGGTAGGTATGTGCACTTTCTCTCCCAGGCCCCTGCATTATGCCACACACTCTTTCCAAGGCATTTTAGGGAGGCTCCCCCACTTCCAGGTAAGAAAGAGCAATGACCTCCTGGATGTATCTTCCCTGGGTTACCTTAAAAAAACCTCTTTTTTCTGGTGCTTCAATCTGCTTTCTGCTTTGGGTTGAATGCTTCCTTATAGCTGTTGCTACTAGTTTCTACTCCAGAGGAGAGGTAACTGGTAGTAGCTTTCAGGGAATTAGGATTTTCTTTTTGTTTGCTGGGATTAATAAAAAGATTAAACTGTGATGCCGAATAGGGGAGGAGGAGCTGAGATCAGCTCCTGCTTGCTTTAGTTGCAAGTGGGTTTTCACACCAGGAGGGCCCTTCCTGTTACATGCTCCCGAAGGTACCAAAGGTACTGAAGGAAATGGGAGAAAACAAATCTGTGCAAAAGTCTAATTGCCATCTGAAAAGCAATGAAACCATTGCTGGTAGTGGAAATCCCTGAAAGACTAGGATTAAAAGCTAGTATTTTCAAATCAAAGAAGCACATCCTGAAAACATTTGGTGCAATCCTACAGTGTGCAACTGAATTTGATTTATTTAGGCTCCAGCATAGTACTTGGAAGGGAGACCACCAACCAATACCAGCTGCTGAAGCCTGTATTTCAGAGAAAGGAACTGACAAAACCACCTCTGAGTATATCTTTCCTAAGAAAACCCTATAAAATTCATGGGGTTGTCAAAAATCAACAGGCAGCCTGAAGGCAGAAGGACACACAAACATTTATCCTCATTGCTGACAAGGGTCTCCTCTCCACATAGCTGTGGACAGTAAGACAACTTGTATGGCTCATCCAAAGGTTGGAACCAGGGATGAGATGTCCATCAGAGTTGTCTTGCAGAAGATTTTCCCACTTCTGGACTGTTGGCAATAGTTTCAATAGCAAAGGAAGTGGTGGAGTGAATTGGTGCTCTTTATTTATATCAGCTGTCTGTTTAATAAAGTTGAGGCTCATTTTATTTGTTTTGTGTCTTCCTTCTGGGGGCTTAGGGATGATGAATCATGAAGTTGAAAAATATAAAACTCATGAAAGGAAAAATACCATGAACAAAACCTGTGTACTTTACATGTAGATGTATGTCGTGAAAAACAGATGTCAAGATCTAGCTACATAAGACTAATTCCCATATGAATATAGATAGCTTGGTTTGTCATCACAAATTTTAATGGCTGGCAACTAAACTGAACTCCATTGACATGTATATGACATTCAGGATTTTATTGAGGTGAAAAAATTAAGCCTGTGGTGTTTAATCTGTGATTCCTACATTGAAGTCTCTGTCTGATGTTATCAAATGATAGATATGTACCTGTAGAACAGCCTTAAGTGAAAGAACACAAAAGTGGTATAGTCCTGCCAAGAGGACGAAACAAGATTTAGGTAAGATAATAAACAGGACAGAGGCTGGATAATGTGCATTGGGGTAGATAAAAGAAGCTGAGAGTGGTGCTCCAGAAATGAACATGGGAGTAGAAGACAGCTTTTTTGAGAATGACTCATATATACCAGAAAGAGCCAGAAGATTTGGCAGACAAGATTGTTGGATGCTGCTGTGAGTCATGTTATTACTTTTTGTAGCCATGGTTTTACGGTTTAGTGGTTTTATTGAGATTCTTGAAAGTTTTCTTTTTTCTTTTTGTTTATTGGTTACCCTGTGTCATTTCTTCCACTCCCACAGGAGCCCCAGTGATGATTGGCAGGGGAGACCTTTAGAAGATATAAATATAATTATATATGTATACATTTAATAACTTTCCAAATCACCTTTCGGCACGAGACTATCAAAGAGATGATGAAAGGCAAAACATTTTTATATAGGTATTGCAGTTATAGTGCAGTAACAATGCAATCATGCTGACACGTGGGAATGTGAGTCACAGTTGTATTTGTATGTGTCTTCAAGTCACCTGTCGCCTTATGAATTTTTCATAGGGTTTCCTTAGGCAAGGAATATTCGGAGGTGGCTTTGCCAGTTCCTGCCTCTGAAATATAGCCTACAGCATTTAGTATTTGGTGGCAATCTCTTATCCAAGTGCCAACTAAGGCTGATCCTGCATCCAAGAACAGATAGGATCTAGTGCCATTAGAGTCTTTTGTCCCAATTACCTTGAATAAAAACCTAAGGCAACAGTTCATAAACTATAAGTCTTACTGAATTATTTTAAAGGTGAGTAGCTGTAGCCTTTAAGATATTTCTGCACTGCAGTTCCCAGCATTCCACTCCATTGCCTGTCAGGAATAAAGAAAGTAGCAGTTCAGCAACATTTGGATGCCCAGTGGTGTTCATCACTGTGTTATATTATGGTAGTATCAAGGACATCCTCAGATAGGAGGGAGGGGGACAGGTTAAGGAAAATAACACTGGGCTATGCTTTTTTAACCTTATTTTATGGCCTCGCACACTGCACATCAGACAATGCAGGCCATGGCCCTGTAGCGATTGCACTACACTTTCCTTCCCATTTCACGGGAAGGGAGGAGGGTGAGTGTGCGGCTCATGGGGTAACTCGAATTGCCTGTGACCTTCCTCTCCCTGCCATAATGTTATTGGAGGATGGGGGGTGATGTCTGATAAGGTTGTATGATTATGAGCCCTAAAAGTAATCCATAAAGCCCATGACTCTTCCTAGTTTCAGCCAAATCACAGTCCCAGGCAATTTTTGAAAATCAATAATAATAATTTTATTTTTGTATCCTGTCTCCATCCCCCAAAGGGACTCAGGGCGGCTTACATGGGGACAAGCCTGATCAACATAGTTAAAATAGAACATAATAAAATTCATAAAACAGCATCATAATAGAACAATATAAAACAACGCACAACATAACATAGTATAAAACACCATCAAACAAACCAACAATGGCCTGAGTAGTAAACAGTTTCTGAGGGGAGGGCGGGCTAGTGCAAATCAGTGGTAAGGACAGGGCTGATAGATAAAGTGCAGAAGCCAGATGACAAAATTAGGAATGGAGGCACCTAACCCCAGAACGACTAGCAAAATTTTCTAAGGACAAGAGCAGCAAATGCTGGAAGTGTGGCAAAATAGAGGGAACACACTTCCACATGTGGTGGAGATGTGAGAAGGCAAGAACTTTCTGGAAGACAATTCACAGTGCATGTCAAAAGATTCTGAAAGTAAATCTACCGCTAGTACCAGAACTCTTTCTTTTGGGAATGGGGAACTAAAATGGTCCAAAAATGAAGATAAACTATTTATATACCTAACTACTGCCATAAGAATAGTATATGCGAGACTGTGAAAACAAAAATCCATCCCAGAAAGAGATGTATGGATAACAAAAATAATTGACATCATGAACATGGACCAACTAACTTATTTACTATCAAAGACTCAGAATAAACCAAAGAAGATTACTAATTGGACACCAGTCAAAGACTGGCTGAAAAAGGAGAACATACCAATACTAATAAGAAGTAAGAAGAATTACTTCACTGTTATTTAAGGAAATCAGACAGAAATTAGAAACCAAAAGAACCTGTGGAAAAAATCAGGGAGAAGAGTGGGAGTCAAGAAACCCCCCCCAAAGATTCCCTCCCTCTCCCTCCCCCCCCCTTTCCCACCCTAGCCCCACCCCTCCTCTTTCCTCAACCCCAACTCACCCCTCCCTCCCTCACTTACTTTTCCCAAATCCCTCCAAGCCTATCAGGCCTCCCCTCTGTTTTTATTTTTTTGTTGTTTTTTTTTTAACTCAATAAAGATTATTAAAAAACAAAAACAAAATTAGGAATGGAGGGCAATATGAGATAGAGTATCATAGAATCATAGAATCATAGAATCATAGAATAGTAGAGTTGGAAGAGACCTCAAGGGCCATCTAGTCCAACCCCCCGCTAAGAAGCAGGAAATCGCATTCAAAGCACCCCCGACAGATGGCCATCCAGCCTCTGCTTAAAAGCCTCCAAAGAAGGAGCCTCCACCACGGCCCGGGGGAGAGAGTTCCACTGCCGAACAGCCCTCACAGTGAGGAAGTTCTTCCTGATGTTCAGGTGGAATCTCCTTTCCTGTAGTTTGAAGCCATTGTTCCGTGTCCTAGTCTGCAGGGCAGCAGAAAATAAGCTTGCTCCCTCCTCCCTATGACTTCCCCTCACATATTTGTACATGGCTATCATGTCTCCTCTCAGCCTTCTCTTCTGCAGGCTAAACATGCCCAGCTCTTTAAGCCTCTCCTCATAGGGCTTGTTCTCCAGACCCTTAATCATTTTAGTTGCCCTCCTCTGGACGCTTTCCAGCTTGTCAGCATCTCCCTTCATCTGCGGTGCCCAAAACTGGACACAGTATTCCAGGTGTGGTCTGACCAAGGCAGAATAGAGGGGGAGCATGACTTCCCTGGATCTAGACGTTATTCCCCTATTGATGCAGGCCAAAATCCCATTGGCTTTTTTAGCTGCCGCATCACATTGTAGGCTCATGTTTAACTTGTTGTCCACGAGGACTCCAAGATCTTTTTCGCACACACTGCTGTCAAGCCAGGCGTCCCCCATTCTGTATCTTTGATTTCCATTTTTTCTGCCGAAGTGAAGTATCTTGCATTTGTCCCTGTTGAACTTCATTTTGTTAGTTTCGGCCCATCTCTCTAGTCTGTCAAGATCGTTTTGAATTCTGCTCCTGTCTTCTGGAGTGTTAGCTATCCCTCCGAGTTTGGTGTCATCTGCAAACTTGATGATCGTGCCTTCTAACCCTTCGTCTAAGTCGTTAATAAAGATGTTGAACAGAACCGGGCCCAGGACGGAGCCCTGCGGCACTCCACTTGTCACTTCTTTCCATGATGAAGACGACGCATTGGTGAGCACCCTTTGGGTTCGTTCGCTTAGCCAATTACAGATCCACCTAACCGTAGTTTTGTCTAGCCCACATTTTACTAGTTTGTTTGCCAGAAGGTCGTGGGGGACTTTGTCGAAGGCCTTACTGAAATCTAGATATGCTACATCCACGGCATTCCCTGTATCGACCCAACTCGTAACTCTATCGAAAAAAGAGATCAGATTAGTCTGGCATGACTTGTTTTTGGTAAATCCGTGTTGACTATTAGCAATGACCGCATTTGTTTCTAAGTGTTTGCAGACCACTTCCTTAATGATCTTTTCCAGAATCTTGCCTGGTATTGATGTGAGGCTGACCGGACGGTAATTGTTTGGGTCGTTCTTTTTTCCCTTCTTGAAGATAGGGACCACATTCGCCCTCCTCCAATCTGCTGGGACTTCTCCTGTTCTCCAAGAACTCTCGAAGATGATTGCCAGTGGTTCTGAAATAACTTCCGCTAGTTCCTTCAATACTCTTGGATGTAGCTGATCTGGCCCTGGGGACTTGAATTCGTTTAGAGTGGCCAGGTGTTCCTGGACAACTTGTTTCCCTATTTGGGGTTGGATTTCCCCCAATCCTTCGTCCATTCCATGTTGCTGAGGTTGAAGATGGCTTTCTTTTTGTGAGAAGACCGAGGCAAAGAAGGCATTAAGCAGTTCTGCCTTTTCCCTATCCCCTGTCACCATCACCCCATCTACTCCTTGCAGTGGCCCTATCGCCTCCTTTTTCTTCCTTTTTCTACCAACATAAGCAAAAAAACCTTTTTTGTTGTTTTTTATGTCCCTGGCAAGCCTGAGCTCATTTTGCGCTTTAGCCTTGCGAACCTTTTCCCTACAGGAGTTGGCTATACGTTTGAATTCTTCTTTGGTGATTTCTCCCCTTTTCCACTTCTTGTGCATGTCACTTTTGAGCTTTAGCTCAGTTAGAAGTTCTTTGGACATCCATTCTGGCTTCTTTGCACTTGTCTTATTTTTCTTCTTTGTTGGCACTGTCTGCATTTGCGCCTTGAGTATTTCACTTTTGAAAAACTCCCATCCATCCTTAACTCCCTTGTTTTTTAATATCGGCGTCCATGGAATGCCGCTCAGTAATTCCTTCATTTTTTGGAAGTCAGCTCTCTTAAAGTCCAGAGTATCTCTGGGTAGGGAGCAGTAGTAAAGTGCAAGGACTATACTTTGGGCCATAGCAGGGGCCAAAATTATCAGGGGAACTGCATAATCAAAAGCACAGTGGAACATCCATGTTTTTAGATCTATTTTTAGATATAGAAGGAAATTCCAAGCCTTGTCCTTCTATTAAGCCAAACGGTGTGATGTCCCCAGTCAGCAATTGCTGTTGGAGAAGGAGTGGAAGCAGCCTTCTATTTGTTCCTCTGGGGCCCCATAGCTGTTCCTCTCTACTGTGTAACTAATTCAATACTTTCTTAATTAGCTGTTTCAGGTTAAAGTAAGACGGGACTATCAGCTGGTCTACATACAAGATAGGGCACCGTCCTTTATCTCAGGCAGCAAAGTATCTTGGGTTGGCCCTGGTTGAGGCTTATTACCAAATGAAAAAGATCCATGCCTCTACATCCTTGCAACTGAAACACTGGAAAACTACCCCATCTCTCCCTCCTTTCCTTCCTTATTCCCTTCTATTTATGGAAGAAATCTTTCAGTTGCAACTCTTGAGCTCCACCAGAGTCAACACACCTTGCAGATTCCTTCATTACTTCCGCTGCTAACAGTTATGTCAAAGTCTGTGTTCAAAAACCAAGGCCTGACTGACTCATCCTGAAGCCATGTACCTCAAAGCAATTGTGCTAATTTGTCTTTTGGTAACCTGTTGGAAGTTTGATAGAAAGTGTTGCAAAATTAGGATCCAGATCTTAACATGGCTCTGCCACCCACCTTAACAACTAGTAAAGAAGTTCAAGAGTGTTGGAATTGATGTTTGCCTGACAGTAGATGGTTCTCCTTTCCTAACTTCAGGAATACCTGAAAACTTCTGCTTGTCACACTCTATGACTAAACAATCAGATAACAAAGCCATTTGCTTCTCCTGTTATTAACTTGAAACAACTCCAGGTCAGACACATTGCTGCTCTTTAATGACTCCCCTTTGGCCTTGATGAAAAGTAACAGTACATCTGATAGGTCTCTGCATTAGAAAAGTTCAGTTCAAATAAATGCCAAAAGACTCAGAAGTGAAGCCAAAGAATTGTAATTGTACTGCAAGGGCAACCCCACCCAAATCTATCGATGCAGGCTTATGTTTTCAAATGCATTACTCAGGTTGAGTCACTTGCAATCTGAGAGAAAGGCACGAACAAATCCATTCTGAAGAAATCTTGCTACCCCCAACTCCCATGATAGGGTTGATATGTCATTCCTGACTAGAAGGCACGTACAGTTGGCTCTCCATCTTTGTGGGTTTAATTTTTGCAGATTTGATTATTCATGGTTTTGATTACAATGTTTTTTCTAGGAATCTCTAGGGGACCTTCCACACAGCCATATAACCCAGAATATCAAGGCAGAAAATCCCACAATATCTGCTTTGAATGGGGTTATTTGAGTCCACACTGCCATATATTCCAGTTCAAAGCAGAAAATGGGGGATTTTATTGAGCTGTGTGGAAGGGACCAAGGTCTTCTAGTGGTCAATTTCCATACTGTAGAGGACATAGTGATTCCTAGTAGAATGAAAAGGAACCTAGGAACCTCTGGGCCTTTGAGTACACATCTATGGGAAACCTCAAGTTGATCATAAAGTCATATTGGAGGAGCTAGAGATTCCTACAGAGGTGATCTCTAAAACAAAACAAAACAGTGTTTTCAAAAATTCACAGTTTTCATACTTTCACTGAGTTATATGCCCTTAATCTCAGCAAAGGTGTTGACTGTAGTGACAGCAGCAATGTAAATTCCTTTCATGAAAAAGTTATGCTTCCCTTCTTGAGAACCATCCCTTTAGCTTAAATTATGATCGAGAAAAAGGCATGGGTAATACATATGCAGATCTTGACAAAGCAGACTCTTATGTCTTTAAAATGCTGACCAGTTCAGCCTTATGACCAAAGCCAATTATCCTTCCATCTGCATGGACGCCTTAAGGATGCGGATGTGTTTCAGCTGGCAATCTGTTGGCGCCTTCCAACTCTAAGATTTCATGATTCTATGAATTGTTATAAAGGGAACTGCTGCTATTTATGAGGGAGCATTCTAATGTTCAGACCTGTAGTCTGAGTTGCACAATCCAGGCAAACCACTACCAGTTGAATCCGCTGACGATGTACAAACTAACCCCTGGGGTGGGTAGAGCAAAATATTTGCTGTAAGAGTCCTTTTCACTGAACTTTTACCTAGCTGAGTGGATGGACTACTAAGTGGAATATTCTCAATCCCTATGGGGCAGGCAAGGGACATTTCAATCATTTACCCACTAAAAATGAGCAATATTACCAGAACGTCTGCCTACACATTTAATTGTATTATATGTCAGAACCAAAACCATTGTTTGCTTGAAAATTGATTTTATTAATTGCAATATGGTTTATTCCAAGTAAGTACATTATTCTGTGGAGTTTTGTACCTCACAGAAAAGAAGAGAAAAGAAAACAATATAATCGGAAAGGAGACTCAATTCTTATTTCTTTTTATTTCTTTTTAAATAGAGCCTAATGCTAGAATAAGTTGCATGCACAGCACTAAGTGCAAAAGCAATAATACCTGAGAAACCAGCAAAACTCCTGACTGTGTCAGTCACTGTAGCGCCATATATATTCATTTTATTCCACTGGGAGAAGCCCAGCTCTTGAAAGAGAAATCAGAAGGATAATGCATTTAGGTGAAAAACATCCAATGCACGAAAAAAACAATGTTTCTTTAACTAGATATTGACGGATCCAGAAAACAATATGAAATGGAGGCAGAGTTTCCTAGTCTAATTGGTGTTTTGGGGTCTGCTAAAAAAGAAAGATCTTTTCAGTGCAGTATATTCCAGCCATTAGTCCCTCTAAAATCATTCCTTACATATAACATTAACAGGAAAAGAGTTGATTTAATTTGAGGCAATGTCATTCTGAAGGTACAGCAAAGAAGCTGACAGAAACAAAATTGAGTTAAGGGGAGGTGTTTAGTGTCTTTTTGTGGTCTGTGAGCTGGTGTTTTGCCAAAACAAAGCCCAAATACTGTAATAGCTTATTCCTGGTTGAGCATCACATTTCCACACTCTACATCAGTGCTGTAGATCACTTTCTTACATCTTTTAAACAGTGGTTCCCAACCTGTGGTCCATGGACCACCTGTGGTCCCCAAGAACCAAAATATGGACCGTGGCTGCACCGTTATTACACCATTGCAACAAAAACGACTGGTTCTGCGAAACCCTCTTATAGTGCACTGCCAAGGCAACGGGGATGTCAGGAGGGAAGAAGCTGACTACCCATGAAAGGCATGACAACAAGCCTCCTGACTGCTGCTTCTCCTCCTCCCCTCTCCCCCTGAATGGATCCATTCCATGTGGCACCTTGAAGTGCGGGCGCCTTGGTGTCTTCGTTTTGAGTTCTATTCCTGGGGTTATCTGAGGTGCTGATTCAGAAAATTGCATTGGATAGACCACATCAAATCTAGAATATTAAATATGGTGTTATGTGGGCAAGCAGTTGGTGACTACTGGGTGGCATATGTTCTGTATCAGAAACTAGAGCGGATGTGTTCCATCCAATGCAATTTTCTGAGTCAGCACTTCAAATAACCTAATAAAATCTAAAGTTGACCAAAAGCTGATTCGTAACCCTTTTGGTACTAGTGTTGGAGAATGGTCCCTGGTCACGTAGTCCCTGATCAAGAAAAGGTTGGGAACCACTTTTTCAAAGTGAATGTTAGCAGAAACCCATATATTATCTCAAAGTGTTGTGGGAGATGCTTTTGAATTTGTCACATATATCTACTGTATCTCACTTTTAGTCCAATGGCTTTCTTCCTCCTCACTTATGTATTTGCAACAACGCTGTGAAGTAGGTTAGTCTGGGAGATAGTGACCAGCCAACACTAATCCAGTGAACATTATGTTTTATTAAGGGATCAGAACATGGATTTTTCATGTCTTAATCCAACACTTTTAACTGTTATATCTATCTGTTGACCATGTATTCAACAACTGATTCAGTAGATGTACTAGATGGGATGAAGCAAAATATGAGATTTTGTATCATTTGACTATTGGGCAGAAGATGAGATTTCAGATTGCTGTGGATTATGTTATTTTCACCTTCATTGTCATAACAGCTTGCCTACCTTTCTCAGAGACAACCCTAATCGTATAGTCTGAGTGTCCCCGGACAGATCCTAGCAATGAGATAGGTTGAGGTCTGCTCAAGGACACTCACACTATACAGTTGCAGTAGACTCCCAGACTCCCACACAGCTGAATAAAATCCCACATTACCTGCTTTGAACTGGAATATATGTCAGTGTCGACTCAGGTGACCCAGTTCAAAGCAGATATTGTGGGATTTTCTGCCTTGATATTTTGGGTTACATGGCTATGTGGAAGGGCCCCAGTTACAGTAGACTCAAGCAACTGGAAGCAACTGGCAAGAAAATCAAAGAAATAATACTTAAAATAAAATCATTGAAGGCTTTCACATCCAGAATAACTAGGGTGTTGTGAGGTTTCTGGACTGTATGACTGTGTTCTAGCAGCATTTTCTCCTGATGTTTCACCTGCATCTGTGGCTGGCATTAATCCTCTGAAGATGTCAGCCACAGATGCAGGTGAAAATGCTGTAGAACACAGCCATACAGCCTGGAAACCATACAATACCACAGTAAAATAAAACCATTTTAGTGGAAATGTAAGTGTAAGTTAAATTTGTTCTTATTTGCTTTTAATTTCTGCATTTTAATATTAATATCAAGCAAATATACCGCTCATGGTATGGTATAGTATGGAGTATAGTATTCGTTTGGCCTATTTTAATCTCAGAAGCAACCAGAAACTGCATGTATCTGGCACCTAACAATTCCCTTAGGTGCCAGTTAACTGACAGCTGATTTAATATAGCTATGATTCTACTTCAACTGCCTGGATCTTATGGAATCAAGATTTGCCTGGTGGCTCAGCGGGTTAAACTGCTGATCTGCTGACCTTGCTGACTGAAAGGTTGGTGGTTCAAATACAGAGAGCAGGGTGAGCTCCCACTGATAGCCCCAGCTTCTGCCAACCTAGCAGTTCGAAAACATGCAAATGTGAATAGATCAATAGGTACTGCTCCAGTGGGAAGGTAATGGTGCTCCATGCAGTCATGCTGGCCACATGACCTTGGAGGTGTCTATGGACAACGCTGGCTCTTTGACTTAGAAATGAAGATGAGCACCAACCCCCAGAGTCGGACACGACTAGACTTAATGTCAGAGGAAAACCTTTACCTAACTAAAGAGCTCTTGTACCTCACCAAACTACAAATCCCAGGTTTCCATAGAATGTTGCCTATGAAACATGTTAGATTCAAACATCAAGGTGGATTTTGGAACTGTAACTATATATGTGAAAGGATTCTTGCATTCCTTTATCCCACTGCTGTTAATCTTTTTCGAGGGGAAGCTAATTGGAGAATGAAGTGTGGCTCCATGTTATGGGACCCTTGTTTTCAATGTTAAAGAGTAGCTCAACCCCCCAGGCCACCTCATATATAATTAAGCTAAGAGGCAACACTTGTCCCAGTCCTAGAGAATGAATAATGAGCATAAAATATTATTAATTGCTTTTAAAAATCAGCAACATCAAAAGCAACACGTTACTTCCAAACACAGGAGGGGGAGCATTAGAACCACATTCGCAGAGAAGGGCGAAACTCTTCCTCCTTTCTCCCTGAGGCCTCCTAGCTACTTTCTCTTCTGCCGTGGCAGCTCTTTACTTTTTCCAAAATATGCATATTAAGTTGATTCAAGCAATTAATCACATACGTAGCTTGGTTGTAGTTTTCGCAGTGACAAGATCAGGAAGATTTTAGACAAGGTGAGTTTTTTAAAAAGCAGAAAGAATCAACTTCATATAGTGCAGTTCACGTCGTTTCATTAATGTACCTCAATCCTTTCTTTTGGTGATATTCAAATATAGTTGGCTGTTTTTGCAGGGCAAGATGTAACTTGTGGTTTGAAAACTAAATAAAGATCTATGTACTAAATATATTCGGATAAGCTCCAAGGGTTAAAGAAAAGCTGGAAACTAACATGATCTGTGAATTATGTAATTAATTTTAAACATTCATATCTTTTATACAACTGTCTTTAGACAAATTCCTTACTTTTCCTTCAAGATCTTCACATGTAAGATTTCAGCTTTTTTGATTCCATGGGAAGTGAAAACATAAGAGCTTTAATCCTTGACCCAAATTCTTGGGAGGCAGAATGTCCTATTGATGCTTCCTCTTAACTGCAGTGTAGAGAGGAGATACTTCACATAGATTCTACTTAGGAAGGGAGCATTAAACCTTGGTTGCCTGTGATCTGTAGCTCAAAAGACATAACCTCCAACATTTCACATGAAAACTAGGACAAGTAACATCATAGGGTGGTTGGAGAATATTATTAAGGAGGGAGAGCGTGCAAGCTAGGAGTGGCAACTGCAGTTTCCTTTTGCTTGAACCTATTAAGATGAGCAAGAATCTCCTCCTTCTCTCATCTCTCACCTCTCACCTGCTGAATTGCATATAAACAACTTTTGAACTTTGAACTCATGCTGGATCTACACTGCCAAATAATCCAATTTCTGAATCCAGATTATCTGCTTTAAATTGGATTATATGAGTCTACTACACTGCCAGTTCAAAGCAGATGATATGGATTCAGAAACTAGATTAAATAATAATAATAATAATAATAATAATAATAATATGCAAAAGGCCACCTTACTGGGATCTGCAGCCATCATCCGAAAATACATCACACAGTCTGAAACACTTGGGAAGTGTTCGACTTGCGATTTTGTAATACGAAATCCACCATATATATCTTGTTTGCTGTGTCATACTATGTCTTTGTGTCAATAATAATAATAATAAACACAGTCCTAGAAACTTGGGAAGTGTTCCACTTGTGATTTTGTGATATGAAATCCAGCATATCTATCTTGTTTGCTGTGTCATAAAATAATAATAATAATAATAATAATAATAATAATAATAATAATAATAATAACGTGGACATCTCTTACACCCAACCATTCCCAGCAAGGGAAGGTCAGACATCATTTGGAGGAGAAGCACCACGGGATGACCCTCGTGGTGGCAAAGTTCCTTGCTGTGGCAGAAGACTGAGAAAAAGCCTAGTCTCTGATGTGTCTGTATAGTTTATTTCCCTGGTTACGAGGGATTTGTAAATTCCTGTATGCTATTTATTCAGCTGTGGCTCCATGGACTGTAATAAAAGTTATCATCATCATCATCAACAACAACAACAACAACAACAACAACAACTTTATTCTAGTATCCCGCCTCATCTCCCTGAAGGGACTCGGGGCGGCTCACATGGGGACCAAGCTCAAAATACACCACAAAATACAACAACAAGGTACATTTAAAACATACAAACATATAAAATCAAAGGCATATAAAATACAATAAAAACATACCCACATTATATGGCAGTGTAGATGTGGCCACAGTTTGTAGCAACCAAATTAAGACAAAGATAAAAGGGAAAAGGGAGGGGAGAAAAACATTTTAAAAACAGCTGAAAAATTGGGATGATAGAAGATTATTTATTTATTTGTCATATTTATATCCTGCCCTTCTTACCCCGAAGGGGACTCAGAGAGGCACTCATCAAGGCACAATTCGATGCCATACAACAACTTTTGAACTTTGAACTCATGCTGGATCTACACATCCAGCAAATAACCGCTAAAAACATTTCAACATTTCAACAATTAAAATAATTAAAATCCCATTTTTAATTATTATGCAATACTGTCCCCATCAAATTAGGACTTTTGGCAGATTATACACTGAGATTCTCTCACATGCATATAACATTCAGTTTTTTTAAATTCCTGTGAGGTAGTTACTTGTTACTATTTAAAATGACTATCCTGAACTTGGAGTAGCCTGGAAAGTATTGTCTTTATATATTACTAATTTATATACCTGAGAAATGCTAACATGACACAATGGGTTAAACCCTCGTGCTGGCAGAACTGCTGACCGAAAGGTCGGTGGTTTGAATCTGGGGAGCGGAGTGAGTTCCTGTCTGTCAGCTCCAGCTTTCTATGCAGGGACATGAGAGAAGCTTTCTACAGGATGGTAACACATTCAGGTGTCCCCTGGGCAACATCCTTGCAAACAGTCAATTCTCTCAAACCAGAAGTGACTTGCAGTTTCTCAAGTCATTCTTGACATGGAAAAAAAATCCTTATCGGATGGGCCAAAATTGCTTGTTCTATGACACTTCGACTTCACTCAAGACACAGAGCCCACTGGCTCCCATCACATGACATCGATCTACTTCCAGTAAGACTCTGTTCCTCAAGTGAACTTGAAGCGTCATAAGAGGCAGCTTCCTGAGTTGCATAGAAAACAACGTGGAGAAGCCGTGCGGTGATGCTTCCCCCCTGGGATGAGGTAGGGGAGATGCATGTGACACGGGGAGCTGGGTTCCCAACACTGTCCGCCTAATTCACCACGAGCCATGGTAAATCCCCCTGCTATTGCCAGATCCATGTGATGAGGTCCTTTCAGTGATGCTGCCAATGTTTCCTAAAATGTTTGCTCAGTGTGTCCTGGACAACCATAGCCAGGGTGCAACACTGTTGTACCTTTAACACTACCTAATTGTAGCACTTCGATGCCCCTTTAACTGTTGCACCTACATTATATGGAATCCTGCAATTTGTAGTTTGAGGGGCCTCAGAACTTTCTGGAAAATAATTGTAAATCCTTCAAACAAAGCAAAACAAATCAAAACAAAAACAAACCAAAAACAGCATCTCTACAAAGTCCAGGATTCTACTGGGTATTCCATGGCAATTATGTCATTGTGGTATCAGTGGGTTAGAACTATGTTGTATGACAGAAACCCATGAGTAAGCAGGCTTGAAAATGCAACCCACTGGGATGGGTAGCAACCCACTGGGATGAGTAGCAGGGGTAAACATTGGCCCCAGCTCATCTTGCAACTGACTGCATCCTTTTCTAGGGGTTGCAAAGAAGTCCTGAAGCACCTCTGAGTCTATGAACCAAATTATTTATTTAGTTACCATATTTATATCATTGGAGACTCAAGGCGGCTTACAAATGGCACTACATAGTGCCTACAGCATAAAACATAAAAAGTTACATTAAGACTAAAATAAGCTTACATAAAAATATATTTAAATACAATCCAATGTTAAGACACAGCATCCAAAAGCAAGGTCTACGGCCGATCCAGAGTCAATTGCATGATTTCAAGTAAACGTATTGCACAATTACTTCTCGAAGGCTTGCTCCCAAAGCCAGGCTTTAACCCTCTTTCTGAAAGCCAGGAGGGAGGGGGCTGACCTGACATCACTTGGGAGGGAGTTCCACAACCAAGACTGTCCCATGCATGTGAACGCCCAGGGTGTTTCTGGAAACAAGTGTTCTGGCACTAGGACTGCCACCTGAAGACTTAGATCTCATATTCCTTTGACTGTGGGAACCTTCCATACTGGGATACTCCTGTTACAGGAGTCCTGTAGGCTAAATGTTGGGTGATTTTTTATTAATTTGGTACACAAGCTTCTGTTCTCCCGAAAAGCCCTGTAGCCCATTGCCCCCAACCTTCTCAAGACACTTTTCCAGGACACTGTAGGCTTCATGGAGAAGGAGGAATCGGTTATCTCCTTCTCCTGTCCTTCAACCACCAGAAGCCCTGACCAGAACCCTTCCATCCATGCCAGAATAACAATAAGAAATATGTCAGGTTCAGTTTGCATCCATGTGTACATCTGGGAAAGACTCGGGTCTCAGACACTGTCTATCTACCAAGGCAATATTGAGCCAGATGGAGCAATGATCTAACTAGCCCTAAAACAGTCCTGTGTAATTCCACCCAATTTAAAACAACATGGGCATTTGAGGAGAGGAAAAATCTGTTCATTTTGCTTCTTCTGGCATCTAGAATGATCACACCATAAGATTCTATCCCAGATATAAAGACTTCTGAGAACCTTATCTTCAAAAACAAATTCAAACCCTTCCTTTGTATTTGACACATTCAGTAGCCAACTCAAATATTCCCACTTCAAATATGCTAGGATTCAAAGACAAAATTTTCAAGGATTATGCAAGCAAAGCCCTGAGCTTGGATAGCTGACTTCAGTCATTTCAGATTTTTTTTCTCACATTCATATACTTTAAATCTCACATTTTTTGTATCCTGAATATGAAAAAATAACAGATTGTTGTAAATTCTCATTAATAAGTGACTGAAATAAAACTCCTACCCATGTCTGTGGTGTCTAGTATGAACAATAATATGAAGCAATGCTAGCCCAAACAGCTAGAAAAATAGGGAATACTACAAAGAAAATTCCCCCTTTTTCTAGCTGTTTGAGCTAGCATTGCTTCATATTATTGTCCATACTGGATGCCACAGACATGGGTAGGGATTTTATTTTAGTTACTTATTGATGAGAAACAGCTATAAAGAAAAGGGAACCCTACAAAGAAAATTTCTGCCAACCTAGCAGTTTGAAAACATGCAAATGTGAGTAGATCAATAGGTACCGCTTCAGTGGGAAGGTAGTGGCGCTGCATGCAGTCATGTTGGCCACATGACCTTGGAGGTGTCTACGGACAATGCTGGCTCTTTGGCATAGAAGTGGAGATGAGCACCAACCTGCAGAGTAAGACCCAACTAGACTTCATGTCAGGGGAAAACCTTTACCTTTACCTACAAAGAAAATGCCTCTCTATGCCATCATATATGCTTCCCTTTTCCCACCGGTTCTTTTAAATAACTGAATATGACCACCGCAAGATTATTTGGGCAAGTCTAAGCCTAAGGAACAGGTCTTTACAGATAATACATTTGGACAAGAGTGAACACTGCTCGGAGGAGGTAAAAAAAAGCCCCTTCTCTTATTTTTGACTGTTTATAAGTTATGAGCAAAATCTGGTTTCCGAGCATAGAAATCCCCTTTTGCTTGCAGGTGGACTGGGAGCAAGCTGAGCGGATGGCAACTGCATTCCTGTCCCTGAGAGTGCCTCTCCCACCGAAGCTCTCTTCCTCCGAGAGCCCCCTCCTTCCCTCCCCGCTCATCTCCCACACTCCTGGCTATGAACACCTAAGCACTGCCAAAGCGCTCTCACATTGTCACAGGGCTGGCAAGTTGCTCTTGCCATACTTTGTGTGATCCCACAGTGTGGCATGTCTTCAGGATTTGGGGAGATTTGGGATGTGAAATTCATTTTCTTTGCTTTAATTCACTAATCTGAGACTAAAAGGGTGTATTGGACATGCTGTGCTAGAAGCAATTGTGAATTTGTCCCCCAGGAGAATTCAGCTGTATGCGAACTGGGCTCTCGCCAGGAAAAGTTTGGATACAAGGAAATAGAAAAAGGCAATTCTTCTCTCTGCTCCCCTTCCAGACTGAAGGATTAATATCAATCTGGTCTATGCGGCAAACCAGTGAACACCACACATAATACTATTTTGTAATCGAAACTGTCTAAGAAGGCAAATACGAAGCGCCAGTCCTCCTCCCGCCCCTGGCCTGACTTTGGGAGTCTGATTCAGGAGACTATGTGTTATGTGAACTGGACATTATGTGAGAGACATACAATTAAATACAATACTAGTACTATACCATTACTTGAATTCATCATAATTCTCCCCTCTCCCAGTAAGATGGACTTGGAAAGAAACCCTTGACTTCCTCATCTCGGGAGATTCAGAATATGTTTTCCATTCATCAAAAGATTCCTGAGCATCACTTATCTCAGCAGAAGTTAGTAACTATTGAGTTCAATGTAAGAATGTGGAATTAGACACATAAGGGGAACTGAAGGGGAAATAACCCATGTAATATGGGATGCATGCCTACCAACCTTCTGCCTATGATGCTCTTAAACCTCAGAGGACATTGGGAAGTGTTTTGCGGACAGTACACGTACAGCTTAGCATCTCTCAGAAACATGTTGAGTGCACAAAGAGAGTCTGCTTGGGTTTGATTCCATTTAAAATTAAAGGAGAGCGGACAATTAAGGATCTGATAAGAAAGTAGGTTTAGAGAATGATTTGCATTACCTGGATAGACCACTCAGCAACTACAAAACACACACAAGTTTTCCAAGTACTGGAGGACATGCATCTCACTCTAGAATCATAGAATTGGAAGAGACTCCATGGACTATCTAATCCAACTCCCTGCCAAGAAGCAGGAAATTCACATTCAAAGCACCCCCGACAGATGGCCATCCAGCCTCTGTGGATCACTGTAGCAACTAATATACTGTTGCCTCCTTTGCACTTAATAGTATTTGCTAAAGAAAGCACTAGTGCAAAACTGAGCTCACATCAGTCTGTATTCCATCACTTGATTCCTGTTCGGTCTTCAGCTAGTTGCTTATATCACTCATGTTCACATCTTAATTATGATAGATATAGTCATGACTGGGGTGGATCCAGAGTTAGATAGAGTAGAGCCATCATGATTTCTTCCATTGATTTCAAATATATTCTAAGTGAAACAAAATCTGATTGCAATCTATTGTCTTCAGAATATGCTACCCTCTCCCACATCCTCATTTTAAAGCCCATTATTATCCGTAGGATTATTTGGAATTTTGTGCATTCAAGGATGAGAAACTAACTTCTACCATGAGTGGCTATTGAGTTCATGGTTATAGTAACCACTCAATGAAGCATGAATGTCACAGTAATATTCCCCCTCCCTAGTTTTCTCTGAACCTGACGTCTCTTCTACAAGGAAGAAAATATTCCACAGTATTTGTAACCAATAATTAAAACAAAAGTGAAGTGGCTAGAGACTTGTACAGCCAAGCCCTTGAAACTAATTCACAAAATTGTAGTCTAAACACACATATTCCTTACACTCCAGTACAAAATGGATTGCTTACTTACTTAGCAGTACATTCCATTCAATTTAATTCAAAAGGACGTATTTCCACCCAAGGGTTTCAAACCGGGGTGTGAGCTACTTTGCTGAGAAAGAGATCAGAATCAAAATTCTACTATGTGTTTAGTATAAGAACTAATTAATTGATGTCATGAGGGAATTATTCAACAAAATATAACATGCCTGAGCATCCGTTCTGAAATGGGTGATATGTATATAAATGAGGATGCAATGGTGCCTCCTTTGATGAAGAAAATAATGTTAAATGGCCTATAATTAACTTGACTCATTACAACCAAATGTTCGGTTGTTTACTTGTATGCTGCTTTTGGTTTTGCCATGGCTCTTCAAGGCTTGATAAAACTAAAGAGAAACTCCATGTGTTTGCAAAAAAAGGATTTCACTCATTTATAAAATGCAATAGTCAAACAGATATAGAATAACTAGAAGTTATGTACAGAGGAAGAATTGTTTGAGGCTACAGACAATGCGGTCGCTGTTGCCCATTTTTGGTCCAAAGATATTTAGTCGCTTGTGCTCCTACTATTTTTATCAGTTTTATACTAATTTATGCAATGCTTTTGATAGGAAATAAATAAATATATACATAAAACCAGAAGTAAGTGCCCATGTTGTTTGATATTTCTGCAAAGATTTACAAAAGCATTATTTGGAATATAGTAAGGCCATATGTTTCAATATTGAATTAAAATATCTTTGAGTTTAATTATGAAGTTAAGACATTTTAAATTGTTCATTGTATTTTAAAAAATCACGAGTAGCGGAAAGGCATTATTGATTTCATATGCTTATCTGTATATTTTAGACTTTGTAAAATCAGTAAAATTTAAGATCATTGCAATAAAATCAAATTAAAAGAAAATCATCTTACATTATTGGATATTACAGTTAGGATTAAAATTCTTATTTAGAATCTTAAATAAAGCTCTATACTTAAATAATCAAGCTATGCACCTTCTGATACTGAGTAATAAATGCCCATCTTTCCCTTTCCTTCCCCTTTCCTTTAAAAAATGTATATTAATTTGGAGAAAAAAAATCAATTGATTGAAGTGATACATACTACGAAGTAATAATTTTTTTTTTACTACAGTTACAAAAGTCCCAGTCAAGATACCTTTTATGCGCATTGAAGACTGGAAGCTACATTTTGTAGAATCTAATACTGTTCAAGGGTAAATAAATCTCAGGAATATTTTAGTCACTCCATCAGAGTATCAACGTAATTGAATTATTAAAAATATAATAGGCTAATGAAAGCAAAAAAATGAGATGTACACATGATTTGCTTTTGGCAAGAAGAAAGTAAAAATGGAAAAAAGATTTTTTTTCTTTTTCTTTTATGGAGGATACTCATGCCACTCTCCATAGCTCCATTCTTTTAAAAGTGACTCACTCAGATCTTTTGCTGAAGAATATCAAGGAAAGAAATATCTGCATCAATCTATGCAGTCACATAAATTCTGGACAAAAATAAAACACAACAAATGGAGGAAAGTGAGCTAAAATGTTGTTACGTAATTGCGGGAACGAACGCAGCTCAAAATGTTACTCGTCTTGTTTCCCCTGCAGATGAAATGCCCGAGTGACTTCCAAAAGCGAAGGAATGGTTAATCTGCATCTCTTCCCCCTTTCTTCCCCATAACTGTTTAGGAAATATCAGAGTGTGTCCTGGTACAGCATTTTAAAAGTCACTTTCGCTGTAAGAGTTTATCACAGTATGTGCACACATCTGCGCCCACACACAAATACCAGCTATCTATTCAGTCCAAGCAAACATCCAATAAAATATGTACTGTGCAATGCAAAAATGGTTTCAAAGATCTGAAGACAACCCTGATGACAGTCTGTATTACTGTTCAGTTCACCAAGGCACATCTGCAAAACAGACGAGAGACATATCTGTAAATCTTCTCTAGCATGCGAAAGGTAAACGGTTTTCATTTACTTGAAATAATGTGTGAAAATATATCAGCATTTTTTTTGAAAACGTTACCTGTGATGGATTCCGCAGATATGCTATGTTTATCCGTAATTCATCAGTATACATCATTTACTTTTCTTATTTGCCTTAAATAAACTGATATCTTGGATCACAAGAAAGGGATAACCATAGCATTCTGAGGCAATGCTATGAAGATACATGCCTCAAAACAAAATATACATAATACCGCTTGACTATTTTCTAGTAGTCATTATTCATACCCATACATCCATATGGACCAATGCAGGTTTTTTAACTCCCTTAACTTGCTCTATTTTTCTTACTGAGATTTGTATTACAATTTGTAATTGTAACTGAGATTTAGAAATGGAAGATTTGGAGTATTTGGACTATTTTTTTTAAAAAAAAGATTAAATCCATATTTGGTTTTCAGTGCATTGCTCTTCACTATATGCTCTCTTAAAAATTAAAGACTCTGTGTGCCACAGTCCCTTGCTGGAGTTGGAAACAAGTTCGGCAGTCTAAAAATGATCCGTTATAGACAGAGCATGGCTGATTTACAGCTTTCCTATTCTACAATGTGGAAGGAGAATGTACCAAGAATAACATTAATATATCATATATCATAAGAAGAAATAATGGTGGTCTAAGGTGTGCCCCCAAAGCATTCACTCCACCTAAGAAAACTCAAGGGCATGTATTGCTGAGAGAAAACTAATAAGGGTCAGCTCTCATTAATATATTTAAGAGGTTAACCGTGCGATGAGTTATGAAGTATGACATTCAAGTGGCGATCCTTTCTTTTTATCCTGCAACTCATTTGCAAATTCTCTCATTCTATTGTTTTCCTCCTCCCAACTTACATTCAAATATTGGTTGAACATACCCTTTCTTGTAGTGTCACCAATTTGACAAATAAGATACAAGTGTATCATGCTGCTTCTGACTTTCTTTCATTAAAGCATCTCAAAGAAGAATGAAAACATGTAAGTAATTGGAAATGGCTTTAGCAGTGGCTCTAAAAGATCCACTGAAAACAGATCTGGCAGAAGAGTAAACGGAGAAGTAAGATGTTGGAATTATTTTAAAACTGATGCCTTTTGAAACTGCATGAAGGATACCTAGCACAGCCAGTCCCTCACACAGGAGGCATTTTATCTTCACAACATCTGGACCTGTCAAAGAGGCGCAGTTGTACACCTTCCCAGATGCAGACACCCTATACATAAAAATGCACGAACAAATCATACCATAAAGAGAAATGGTACAACACAAATGTGAGATGTCCAAGAAAAAAGACCAGGAGTAATGGAAATGTGTGTGTGTATGTGTGTGTGCCTGCAGGGAAAAAATGCCCCCAAATTCCTAGGCAATTTTAGAAATTTTTGAGAGCCTAATAAAGTTTGTATCTTCCTTCCAGATTTTTCCTTAGATGATGACTGATGAGTTAGTTTCTTCAGAGTGAAATATTTTGTGCCCTATACCAGGGTAATGGTTTGTTGGGCTTCCTTTCCTTTCCTCTTATTTTTTAAATAATAATAATAATAATAATAATAATAATAATAATAATAATAATAATAATAATTTTATTTTTGTATCCCGCCTCCATCTCCCCAAAGGAACGGCTCACATGGGGACAAGCCCACCAACATAAGTTAAAACACAGAATAATCAATTAAAAACATTATCAAACACTAAAAACACATCGACAGAATTAAAACCAGGACAATAATAATAACTAAACATTCAGAGGGTAACATTGTGTAGAACTCTGAATAGGGCTCCTAGGAGGTATAAGGGGAATCAAAAATAGGGGCAGAGGAGCAATCTCAGTAACTAAAACCATAAAGGGTAAGGAACAGTGGTAAAGGGCAATAACTGATAATGAGTTGTAAGCGGGCTGAGTATCTTGTGGGATTGCTTACTCAAAAGCACACCGGAACATCCATGTCTTTAGGTCTAGTATGTCTTAGAAGGTCCTGATCCACGTACTACCCAGACCTAACTTTGCTCAGCTTTCAGGATCAGATGGATTTTTATGTCTTTAGGGTATTTAGGCCCTACAAATATAATCTATATGTCATAAATAAGTCATAATGATTTCAGTAAGAGATACACTGGTGTGTATTTTTAAACTGCTACTTCTAATTAAAATTTATTCTCCTCTAATTATTATTTAACTAGGTTTTGAATCAAAAATTCTATTTTTTTGTATGTTCTTCTAGTTGTGAGCAGAAGAAAAATGTTTTTATAAAAACTGAAGAAGGCTTTACATTATTTTCAGGCTTTCAAGGATATTACATACATGACTGGTAACATTGCTGAATTTTAGGCTGCAAATTCAGGAACCACCAGGCTGAATTTTGTTTGCCTTGATCACTTTCTTAAAAGGCTCCTCAATGCCACAGTGGAAAAACGACGTATGAAAAATAAAATGATTGATAATGTCCAGTTTTTAATACTTGTTATTGTTGATCCTTCTCAGCTCTTCTGAAGAGGAAAGAGGCTGATTAGTAATCTTTTCCTCAATACACACCATAACTCTTATCCTATGTCCATTATGTATTTACAGCGAGCAAAGTCCTGACCAAAATACTGGAAAAAAGTATCCCTAAAAGGTTACTCAGAACTTTGGAGTGTATCTCTGACAGATCTAGACAATTGCTATTCAACGTTTCGGTGTAAGGTATATAGATTTCCCGAAGTACATTAAACATGAAACAATTGTTGCTTGCTTCCTGAAAAAGGAAAAGGAGAGCCACGAGCCATTCTTTGTGAGCTCAGTTCATCCTGCCAGCAAACCATGGCTGCACTTTGGTGCACCCAGCCCCTCCTGATTACAGCATGTTCTCTATCCTTAAACCTGACTTAAAATTAATTTCTGAGAAACTACGTGCCACTCCATGGAACTTGAGCAATTTTGTCTGCCATGTTATATTGACTGAGATGATGGGGCTGTAAAGCTGGGAGAGGGATTAGCTATGGGTCAAATGTTTCTCCATCTGGATTTTCCATGAGCTAACCTGAATTTTTGACACCTCTCTTTAGGCTAAATCTCGGGCAAAGTGACTTACAAATTATTCTTCCAGGATAGTTTATTTAACTTCTCCCTACCCCTCCTTTTTGCCTTTGAAGGTTTACCCTAGTGTGCATGAGGAACTGCACTGCTCCACCACCCTGTGGTAATGTTATGCCATGACATACATTCGGTCTCACAAGGCCTACTTCTTGAAAGACTTTGGCTTTTAACAAGTGCTTTGTAGTTACTTCTAAACATTTAGAGAGATAAATGAATTTTTCTTTCATTCATTATAGGTAATGTGCGGACATAGACTCAGTGAATGCATGCAAATCTGTCGCAAAGTGGAGGAATGCTATTAAATATTTTGAATAGCTTGAACTCATTAAAATACATTTGAGACTCTCTCAGCCTTTCCCCCCTTGCATAAGATTTCTTTTAATAATACTTTGTAAACCAGATGTTGAACTTAATCGAGTTGCTTAGAAAGGCAGCTTTAAAAACAAGCCGCGAAATGTGAGATAGAAGTTGTATGGCCCGTTGGAGGGGTACTTTGGAAAATAAAAAGTAACTCCCTAACTTGTTTCGATCCCACCCCAAAGCCATGCATAAAGTTATTGATGTTTTCTCGCTGCAAGCATGCTTTTTTTTTTTTTTACAACTTTCCCACTTGTTATACATAGCAGATGGTGTTCAAACAAACCAAGGAGGAGAAGAGAAGAAGTTCCAGAAGCAGAGGGGTGGGGGTAGGGATGAAGCTGGTGGAGAAACTCAAATATTTCTTCAGATGATAAGATGAACTGCAGATGGTGAAGGACAGGAGAAAAAACAGACAATGAAAAAGCAGCGGCTTCAAGACAAGTCTACTTGTTGGCAAGATCGGACCTTTGCAAGAGCTGTCACTGCATGATTTATGAAGGTTATCCTCTGTGTGAAAGGGTGCTGAAGGAAGTGCATTTCTGTCCAAGGAAACTTGGTTGACTTTGCTCCCGCTAATTGGGAATTTTGGAGGATGTTCATCAAAGTGCCCCACCCATCTGTCTGTTGTCCATCTTGTGCCTTAAGCTTTTCCAGGAGGAAGAAAGATATTCAAGTAGCATCAATCTTTCAAAGTTGGGACCCCCATATTGTCATGCCTTTGCCTTTCGCCCACCTGGTTCTTAGCAGGGCTGGTAGAAGGCTGTCTTTGTCTGACACCTGCAGCCCAATGAATCCTAAATGAAGCATGACAAAGTCCCTTGGAAAACACACACATATACACATGTTGCCTGTTAAACAACTTGAAGTCATACACAAAGCAGAGGGGTTCAAAAGTACTAGGTTACAGGGAAGAGAGAAAAAAGCCCAACCTATAACAGTACACTTAAAAATAAATGTCAAGAATATAGTTGATAATGCTGCCAGAAACCTATAATTAGCAACATTTATCTGAAGAAAGTTGCACCCTGATGTGTAAAGTGTTCTGTATTTTTTTTTTAAAAAAGCATCCACGAAGAAGCAGATTTTTAGGACAGGTTGGAACTTGGCTGTAAATATTTACTCTGCACTGACGCTTTGGTATACAAGGTTACAGCCTGAAAGAAAATATTTCTTTCAAATGCATGTACTTTCCCATTTGTAACTTATTCAGACAGCTTGGCTCCTTTGCTCCAACAACAGCTGATACCATCTATAAACACACATAGGATCACAGATGGAAGAGCAGTCGTAATAACGCTTCTATCAAAAGCTTGACTCTGCAGTCAGTTTAGTGAGTTTTATAAGGAGCACAGACTGCCACTGTCACATGGCGCTACCAATAGGGAGGATATGTTTAGGGAGGAATATTGACTACTATTCATATTTATTTATTTGGAGCCCTGGTGTCTTGGGACAGAAAACAG
Organism: Anolis carolinensis; assembly: GCF_035594765.1. Lineage (NCBI taxonomy): Eukaryota > Metazoa > Chordata > Lepidosauria > Squamata > Anolidae > Anolis > Anolis carolinensis. The sequence continues at coordinate 253,387,239 of NC_085841.1, forward strand.
ATTAAAATACCTCAAATAAACACATACATACATAAGTACATGTCACATTCAATCAAGGGGTGTGTGCTATCAATATCTATGTGGTTGTCACCATGTGCGTGAGAGGGACAGAAAAATTCACAAGGCGTAAATGCCGTGCTCTTCCAAATATTAAAAAACAAAATTGTAAAACAAGCTATTTTCGAAGATCACTTAGATGTACCTTATAATAACCGAAAGTATAGTCCTTACTGAGCAGTAAATTATACATAGTATGAGACTGGGTGCGTGCATGGAAGAATGTGCACACATGCAGGCACATGAATATCCTCCCAACTGATGGACTTCAGGCGTCCTCCTGGGCAGTGGTGCACTGGGTCTAAAAATATTGGTTGCCAGAAGACAAAGGGGGCCCACCCATAACTATAAGGCTGTCATTTAATTTAATTTAAATATAAGGCTATCATTTAATTTTTATAAGAAATAGTAAATATCTGTGCTTATATAGCATATGCATCAGCCTCACATAACCCGAATCGGAATTATTTTTTTAGAGTTATTTATCGTAGTCTTAAATATAAAAAATCCTCATATTTTTTATTTTTAAAAATAGTAATATAGCATAAATTTTAGTTTCATACAGTAATAACATTGGACTTCTATTACATTTTCAAACTACTAAAAGGTCATTAACATTTTTAGCATATTGCCTAATGTTTAAGGGAGCCCATTTGCCATTAGACAAGCTGACACCCTGGCCACTCCACCACTACTCCTGGGCACGGACTGGCTGCCCTTGGGCACCTAGAAAAACATCAGCTGCTAACCCCCTTGTTTGGTGTGCATGTGTGAACACTTTTTCCTCTTCCCTCAGTGTATTAAGAGAGTGGGATGAGACATCCCCCATTCAACCCTGCAGACAGTCAATGTCCAATCGGGGTTGGACTAGATGGCCCTTGCGGTTTCTTCTAACTCTGTGATTCTATGACAGTGGAGCTGCATCCAGGAGCCTCCAGCTGTCCTTGCAAATGTATTGCGCAAGGAAGAACAGTGGGCCCTTGGTATCCACTAGAGTGTGGATCAAGGACGCCCCAGTGGATGTCAGAATCTGTGGATGGTCAAGCCCCATTACATATAATGATATATTAAAAACGATGCACTTTATATAAAATGATATGTCCACACAGCCAGAGGAGAGTGATAAAATGTGGCAAAATTGCTTCATAATGGAGTATGCAGAGCCGGTCCAACAATGAGGCGAATGAAGCGGTTGCTTCGGGCACAAAACATACGGGGGCGCAGTCGAGACTCCTTTTTCTGTTGAATTGTTGTAAAACATGATGTTTTGGTGCTTAATTTGTAAAATCTTAATGTAATTTGATGTTTAATAGGCTTTTCCTTAATCCCTCCTTATTATCCAACATTTTTGCTTCTCCAACGCTTTTATTTTTCAGTGATTGGTTTGGGGGGGGGGGCAAAATTCTGTTCACCTACACTTGAAAAATACCTAGGGCTGGCTCTGGGAGTATGAGAAACATTTCAAGACAATGTGTTGGTGTTGATATGGAGACAGTAGAGAGGGTTGCTGCCCCCCCCCCCCACACACACACACATAAAAAGTTTCCCATGGCCCAATGCAGTGCCCATATTGATTCAGAGTGGCAAGTGCTCAGGAGACTGCACCTCTAGTTCAGGAAGGAAAAAAGACAGAGAAACCAATTCAGATGATCTTCAAGAGCAGAAGAATATTTGAATCAGTCTAAGGTCTAAACACAAAATGCAGTCCCAAGAGAGTCAGATGCCAATCAGGGAATAACTGAAGAGAAGTGTTCAAAAAGCAAGCTGAAATTTGCAAAACTAAAGATCAGGAAATGCCATGATGCCCAAGTTAGCAGAGCTGTTGTTCTGTAGCACAGAAACAAACTTTGTTGTGCTAGCTTTGCAGAGCATACTTGCCTCATTGACCAGCATTTCATTAAGGGTGCTATAGCCTTACTTGTGCTTTTGCTGCTGTTATTTTAATATCTAGTGCTCCAAAGAGAGAAGCATCTTAGCCTTCAGCTTCCTTTCTTCATGGTCAATCTGTGATGGTCCAACTCAGCTTCCAGGCAAGAACTGACAGTCTCCTTTGGGTTGTTGTGTGTTTTCCGGGCTGTATGGCCATGTTCCAAAAGCATTCTCTCCTGACCTTTTGCCCACATCTATGGCAGGCATCCTCAGAGGTTGTGAGGTATATTGAAAAAAACTAAGCAAGGAAGGTTTATATATCTGTGGAAGGTCCAGGGTGGGAGAAGGAACTCTTGTCTGTTGGAGGCCAGTGTGAAGTCTCCTTTGGCTTTGACGGGAGTATATTATCTGGACCCACCTCTTTGCCTTCATGATCTGAGGAGGCACGACATAAGACTACCCAAACTTTAGCCATTTCCTACTCTCTGCTATGCATGATTATGTATTGAAGACAGTCAAAGAGCTTCTTTGGACACGCTGATATCTTCCTTTCATTTCTCACCCTAGTTTTGCTCTTCTAGAACTACAATTTATCTTAAGCTTTGGAGCTCTCAATGATGCTTTCAAGGAAGAGAGAGGGACACCGTCTTGCTGTGGTATGCTTAGCAGGGCTGATTTTTTAAAAAAATTCTTTGTTTAGTAATTATATGGGGAAAGTTGGTCACATATCAATAATAGTATCTGAACAACAAGAGCAAAACTAATAAGTTAACAGAGGAAATAAGCAGTCATAATAACAATCATCATCATCATCATCATCATCATCATCATCATTATTTATGTCATGCCCCTTTCCAAACAGGACTCGGGGTGGCTTACAAGAAGTAAAAACACAATGCAAAACACGGAATTACAACATGATACGTAAACAATAATATCAAAAACTGAACAGAAAATAAATCACAATATAAAAACCAAAGCAAAAATAAAAGCATAATACATAACGACAATGTCAAACGACCCAACAGATTGACATAACAACAACATAACAAAATAACACAAATTTTAAATTACTGCTGGATTTAAACATATTACTCACTAGAGGCAAAACCAGTTCAAGGCAGTTGGCATTGGTGCAGCTATAAACCACCATCACAATAGAATTATGATCAACCATTTTCAAATGCCTGCTTCCACATTCAAGTCTTTAGCTCTTTCCTAAAGGAAGCTAGGGAGGGAGCTTGTCTAATTTCTTTGGAGAGAGCATCCCAGAGCCGGGGTGCCACCACCAAGAAGGCCCTTTCCCGTGTTCCCACCAACCGTGCTTGTGTGGGTGGTGGGACTATGAGAAGGGCCTCCTTAGAGAACCTTAGGGCCTGAGTGGGCTCATAGGGGAAACACGGTCATGCAAATCGGCTGGACCTGAACTGTAAATGGCTTTATAGGTAATTACCTGCACTTTGAATTGGGCCTGGAAACTCACTGAATGCCATAAAACTACAATTGGTGGAATATAAGTTTTAGGTACATTTAATCATTCTGATATGATAAAAATGGATTTTCCCAATATTTAATTTGTAGGGATGAAAGACAGTGGGGGACATTTCTTTTTGAGCAAATGAATGTTTACCAAATTGTATCAAATGCGTCCTTTTCTTTGTGGCCACCTATTTTTTTTTATTCTGAATGTCATCCTCCCACTCCAAAAGTGTCAAGGGTCACATCCTGTTCATCTGTATCTTTTTCTCCCAACACCCTTCACTTAGTATTTCATGTGTAATAAAGCATTGATATGGCAGTGATTCGTTTTCTTCATTCCAGAAACATTAGCCTGCACACTATGGAGTATTTCAGGAAGGCAGGGATAATTTGTGATGTTTCTTCCCTGTCTGTCTGTCTGTCTGTCTATGTTCACAAACACCTCCTTTTGATTAGAGGCAAATGGTAGCTCCCACTCTGAATTTTAGTTGAAACTTTAAAGGTACTCTCCAAAGTGCTGACTGTTTTGTACATCACATTGGATAGCACCTTTAAAATTTACCACTGAAACTTAGATTCACTGCTAGGGATGGAAATAATATTGTTTAAACATTTTAAAATTAGGGAAAAAACACGTTTCTCAAATTTCAGGAAACTCCTGCATCTTATACTGATGAAATCTTCCAATCTGGGAATTGCCCAGCAAAAATTCACATGTGGGTTTTTGTGCATTTTTGTTTCCTTTACAGATTTTTTTTCTGCGCCAAAAAGAAAAGAAAACAAAACCCACCCAAATTTGGCAAAGAATGAGCCCCAAACTCACGATTTTCAAAGACATTCTCACAATGGGAGGAAAGTTGCTAAAATTACTTGTAGTTTCCTTTGTAAACAGAATTAGCCAAGAATTACACCTGCATTCACTATCTCATTAACACGGAAGCCAACAGAAGCAACTGTCTTTGGCTAACTCAACTCCCCTTCTTTACTCTAGAACAGGTAAGGATCACACAAAGTATTCTCCGAGACCTCATCTTTCTCCCTTCTTTGTTCTTCATCATCCCTTCGGAGACAAGTCTTCCATTTTTGACCTTATAATGTGTCTTTTTTCCAATTAAAACTTCCTTTTATGCTTCCAGAAAACCTCCCAGCTTTCAAAGTAACTTTAATGAGTATACTCTGTAACTCTGTTACATAAGCTGAAGCTCCAACAGTCGCAGAGGTTGTAATCCGGGGTATTTTGACAAATATGCTAGCTCTTAGGCTAGCATTATCAGACTCCCAGAAGCCTGTTCTCCATAAAATGGAACCTGCATCCTTCTGCTTTTAATGCATCTCTTATATTCAGTAACCCTTAGCCTGATTTCCTTTGTTTTCACATCTACATACAATCATTTACATGGACATTATATGATATTTATCACTCCTTATGATTTACTGGTGAATAGTTGTCGACATTGATATTCCCTATTGCTTAAAGTGTTGTGAAATAATTTGAACCTACAATGAGGGCCAACACTGCAATTTCCACAGGGGAATTGTCCCATTGGGCTATTACCTTCTTCTAGGATTCTGATTTGCCACTACTTTGGTGATTGTCTCCATCATAACTGAGACTGATTCCCATCATTAATTGATCCCAACATTATCTGTTTCTGTAATTTGAATCTCTGAAACAGCTCTGGAAAATGCATTGCAGTCAGGACCATGTTCCAAGGTTTTTGTATCGTCATAGTATGTTTTGCAGATCCTGGTTTTTGCAACCAAGGATGTTCTTCTGCTAGATTTTTCTTTGCTATTGAAACAATGTCTCATGATTAGTTTTAGATAGTATATGTCTTCCATGAATAAATATTGGAAATCAGGGGTGACGTTCATAATTTGCATGTTCAGAAAAAGAGCCTGAGAAACTAACAGTGCAAGAAAAACTTGTAAAATAAATAGAAATAAAAGTAACACGTTAGAGGCAATGTTGACTATTTTGATTCCAGTATGTGCCGTTATACTCCAAATCGAACACTTCCTTACCTTGTGGCTAACAGAAGTCTCTTTGATATTTCCTGATGATACCGATTTATACATTCCTCTGTTAGGGTCAAGGAACCTCTCGGCCTCTTGATATTTTAGTCTGCAGCTCTTATAAATGCCAGTCAGCCTGGGAAATGACTAGGGAAGGTTGTAGCTGAAACTTTGACTGGCAGGAGAAAAAAGCAAACATCAATCCACTGCCAATGAAATTTGAAATGTTAACATTGGCATCAATTATGTTGATACATGCATACACAGGTTGAGTTCATTTCAGGTATTCTGGCTATTTTAAAAAAACAAAGAATTTGAAGTATTTTGATATAATGTGGGATGTTGGAGGATGATGAAAGAACTGGTTTGGGGGCTCTTTCACACCACACAATAAGAGCACTATATTTCCACTTCAAGTGTTATGATAGCATCCAATGGAATCCTGGGATTTACAGATTAGGGAAACACATTTAGAATTTTCAGCCAGGAAGTTTCAGTGCTTTGCCAAACTACAAAATCCAAGAAATCACAGGATATTGCCATTACATTTTGAGTAGAATCATAGCACAATCATTGTGTAGTGTAAAAAGGCCACTGGGTTGTAATGCAGAGGTGATTATGTGAACTTAACTCATATAGACATGATTGCTAGGATGTTCCCACTTATGCTGATTTCCAAACTACTGAAACAGGCATGTTTTTTAGATTGTATTTGTAGACACAGAACAAAATGGGGACTAGTAAACCATTTGTGGCAATTGGGATTTTGTCTCATCAGATCAAGCTGTCATTCCCATTTCCCATTTATATTGCCAGCACTTTCAATATTTGTAATGTTTTGCCATCTACATATTTTTCTGTAACCAAGGCTGACCCCACCATTAGGCAGAAAGAAGTAGTTGCCTAAGGGAGAGTATTTGTGTGATATGAAGCAGCAGCAAATTAGGTTTTTAAGACATATAATTGTTGTATTTTTTACTCTCAATGAGATTATCTGTCTAAGATGCCAAAATATCTTGGCTAGCCTTGTTACTTTGGCATCTTGGGGAAGAAGACCCATCCACTGTTTAACTACAGAAGCAAAATATTTGGGACAAGTACTGTCTGCAACCATCACAACTCAGCACTCAGCAAGAGCAAACCAAAGAAAAATTGTCAGATTCCTTATACATATCTATCAAAAGCATGGGAAATTAGTTTTGTGGACCAGAAGCAGCTCTCTTGTACAGTTTTGCTAGTTTTTGTGAGGGTGATCTAGCTGCGACAGCTGTCACCCCATTGATGGCCAAGGTTGATTTGGCTGATCTGGCTGGCTAGGCGGGTGTCCCCTTCCTCCCTCACATCTCCATGTGCATCCCTCCTGAATATGCATGCTTGGTGGAAGAGGATAATGTTCCAGATATAGGAGGAGTGTACAGAGGTTTCCAGTCTTTGGTCCCAGGTATACGATAGCTGCGCTCCCCTGCTAGAACCTTCAAACAAGGTCAAGTTTTGCTAGCAACACAATTTCTAGTGAGGTCACAATGGTGTACTCCTGCCATGTGATCAATAAGGAGAAGGTAGAGTGACCCTTGATCACATAGCTGGGTGCCTCATTGTAACCTCACCGGAAGTAACATCACAATCAAGTCTTCTGGGGATCTGCTTCTGGCTAGTTAATTGTGGTGGGGCTTATTGACATGTGAACAGTGGCTTATCCCGGATCCAGCCTGCTCCAGATGTCCACCCCTCAAAAACACCATGGGTCATTCCAGAGTTTGTTGGAAATAACTTGCAGTTATTTTATTGTATGACTGGCCATATGTTGCCCAGGCTACTAGTAGCAGGTTCAAGTAAGTATGGGCTTTTTGCCTCATGTAGACAAGGGGGAAGCAGCAAGCCACCAACATGGAACAATATTATAGTGATGAGAGCTTTGTAATACAGAGCAACCTACCTTCTGAGTGTTGCATTTCCAATAATAGTATTGGTGTTGATGGGAGAAGGTTAAAAGGAAAGAAAAGCATGACAGGAAAGGAAGGAGGGAGGTCCAATCTAATAGGTAATGAAAAGAGATTGCAATCTGATTAGTCTTTGAATGCCTGTGGCAAATCAGAGTTTCACAATGTTCCTCTAAATTAAAAGTTCTAGGTTGTAAGTAAACCATTAAACTTGGATGCAAAATCTTTCTTCCTGATGTGAATTTTTTGTAACTGGGCCAAAGGGAGAGGAAGGTTTACTTTTGTGTTTGTTTAACAAAGCAAAACACTGAAACGTGATGCTCTTTACTTAATTCAAGGTGAAAAAGACCCATTCTATCATCTCATATCCATCTCATGTTGTCTACAGGATAATCTCATTCCAGATGGGTGGACTGGAAGGTGGAACAGGGGAATGTCATGATTACAAGGTGACTGTACAACGTCACCACAAATCTTTATGTCTGTAGTCTGAACCCCAAATATTTGCTTATGAAGAAGTAAACCTCGTAAATATGAAGGGAACTGGAGCCTCATATGCAATTCTATCCACAGAAGGAAATCCTATTGCCTTTAGAGAAGTGTAATAGTAATATTTAGCAAGTGTGTTTACAACTGGAACCTTGTAACATTTACCTACAACATCTTTTTTCTGTGAACCAGCCTGAGGCCATGCACCTGAGATCTAGTTTTCGTAAACATTTCCGTAAGAATCATTGCAAATAGCAATAAGTAATTTTTCTGCTTCTAAGATTATCTGAGTAATGCTTCCATTAATAAACATGGTTCAGCTAATATTTCTGGGGAGGGTTTTTTTTTTTTTTTGCTTTTTGCATCTTTTTGAAGAGTGTGCTATTGAATTAGGTTAGCTCTTCTACTGCAAATAATTGTTGAAGTAAAAAAAGAACTTTTGAGTTAACATTTGTAACAATGTGTTAAGCAACTTTCAATTAAAGTTTTCTATATATGTAGAAAATGTGTAATGAATAAATCAGTAAAGACTACATAATGAAAGCCCATTAGAAGGGTGAATATATTCTTGTAACTCAAATTTCTATACCACTTTGCTATTATCTTCCATCAGAAGAGAACGTACAATTACCAATTTTATCTTATCTTGGACTTATTATTAAAAAGTAGTAAAGGAAACTTCATTCCAGAAGCTGTAATGTGATTTTTGATTAATAGTAGGATTTTTATGTGACAAGAATATTTCTCTTAGGCAAAGTATGCACATGTATCTTGGCCTGAACTGACTTGTTTCTGGCAGAGATTTTGACAGTCAGTAAGAAGTTGTGTTATAGCATAAGTTGGTGCACTGGTATCTCTATACCTAAAACAGATAATCTCTCTAGTAAATCATGTAGCACTATAATGTTCTATGACTTACAGAAGGCAGCAGTTTCTGATCACTGTGGACTCTTGAAAGAGAAAGTTGGCTAAGGAACCAGCTAGTCAGTTGCCTTGGCTTGTACATGAATTTGCTAAAACCCATTCAAATTAATTTTCTAAACCCATTGTTTTGAAGTAATCCAAAGGAATTTATACTGTTAGTGTTATGTAGGCCTCAGTAATATCTTTGCTACTGGAAAATGATAGAAAGACGTGGTGTCATTTTCTAGAGAACACTATTAAAATGTGGATTTAAAAAAAATATTTAGAATGATTTCTCAGTTGGCAAAAAGAAAACCCAGGCAATTCCATGGTTTTCATCCTGAGTCCAAATGTTTTGGATAGTGTTTATATCAGTAAGTAAGAAATGTTCACTAAATACTACAATCTCCAAGAAAGAGGACAGGACACCAAAGATTGCAGTAACCACAGGGCTATTGTCTTGATTGACCATACAAGTGAAATGATGCTCAAAATTCTTCAACAAAGGGTTTTTATTATATATGGAATGATAAATGCCAGATGTTCAAGCTATGTTCATGAAAAGGAGAGCCAAAGGTATCCTATTGTAATGTTACATAATGAAGCACACCAAAACATTTCAAAAGATTATATCAATGTCTTTGATAGTGTAGACCATGGAAAACTATGGATCATGCTTAAAGAGGTGGATATGCCATATTATTTTATTGTCCTGATGTATAACCTCTACTTAAGACAAGAGGCTATCATCAGGATGGAATACAATATCGAGGTGTCCACTTACACAGACAGCCTCCCGTCTCCACAAACAGTTATAGTTCCCATTGAGCAAGAGATACCAATGGCCCTCCCTCCATGACATGCAGGTTATAGTGAGTGCCATGAACATGTAGCCCAAACACTGCCCGTGTCATTCAAAAACACCATTCTGTCCCCCATCCAAGTGAAGGCTTTCATGCGGGGACAATTTCATCCTAGATGTTCTGTTTTTTCTCCAGAATGGACATCCCAGGGTCCCTTAATTTGCATGACTCTGCCCACTGCCTCTACCTTCACCCGTTCCTACCCTTTCCTATGACACACAGTTAACTGAGGAATTGATCAGCAACTGAACAAGAAGTTTGGGGAAAATTCACAATGATTTACAAGAGTTGTACTTGACTTACATCCAGAGAGCACTGTTAACTCAACCAATGATGGATCTGGACCAAACTTGTCATGGATAATGGGACTTGCAGTACCTTCACTGATATTGTGACTCCCACCAACAATGGACTGGAACCAAACTTGGCACAGAGAAGCCCCATGACCAACTGAACATACTGCAGGGGTTAGTGGGAATGGACCTTGATTTTGGGAGTTATAGTTCACCTGCATCCAGAAAGCACTGAACCCAGCTGACATCAGATCTGGACCAAACTTGGCACATAAACGCAACATGGCCAACTGTGCATACAGGCCTGGTTTGGGGGTGATTGATCACAGATCTGGGAGTTGGAGTTCACCCTTATCCAGAGATCCCTGAATCCAACCGACAACGAATCTGAACTAAACTTGGCACACATACCCAACATGGCCAATTGTGAATACTGGCAGGGTTTGGGGGTGATTGCCCCGGAAAACTAACAGTTGCAGTTCACCCTTATCCAGACATCACTGAACCCAGTCAGCGATGGATCTGGACCAAACTTCAGTGACATTACCTAACATCTCAAAACAAACAATGCCTTCTTCTAATAACCCGGGCACCACTGGGTCCCCATGCTAGTAGATACATGAAGAAGGATTACTCTTGTAGGAAGAAGGCAAAGATACTGGACAAAAGAACCACTAATTTAAGATAGAAAGATAATACCATACTACTAACAGAAAATAGCAGTGATTATTGAAAAAATTAAAAAAAAGAAAACGCAAAGACAGTTTTATAATTAAACTTGAAGAAAAGAAAAATAATGACGCTCAAGTGCATAACTTTAAAGTAAATGATGAAGACATTCAGATTCTTGGAGATTTCCTATAACTTGGCTCAGTCATTCATCAGAATGGCATCTAAAGTGAGAAATCAGAAGAAGACTGTGTCTGGGAAAGGCAACCATGACAGAACTAGACAATATTCTGAAGTGAAAAAAATACATATTTGAATATTAACAGGATAATTGTCCATGCCATTGCATTTTTCTTTTTTACATATGGTTGCAGTTCTATGTATAGTTGTCACCATAAGCCAAAGGCAATTTGCTGACCGTTAACAACAACAACAAAATAAGGTTAAGTGGGAAAAAAAGGCTCGAGTGCAGTATCAAGATTTATTGATGAAATTTTCCAATCTGTTGCAAGAATTGTACCCCCGCCCCCAAATAATGCATGATTGATATGGAAATGAGACTTAAATCTCAGGCCCTTCCATGCAGTCATATAATTCAGAATATCAAGATATCCCACAATATCTGCTTTGAATTGGGTTATCTGAGTCCACCCTGCCATATGTTCTAGTTCAAAGCAGATGTGGGATTTTATTCAGCTGTGTGAAAGGGGCCTCAAATAATGACAGCCCATGTTCAGCAAAATTCATTATTGAACCATAAGTAATCATACATTAGCAACCAATTCTATATATTATTTTTACTGGTGACCAAATGGTGCCATGGCACACCAAGAGTGGAACATTATAGTCAGAAATTGTTGCTAAGAACTCATACAGGCTCATAGAGTTGTGAAAATGTTGCATGCGTTCTTCTCCATGACATTTTGGCTACTGTTGAACCAGCCACGGCAATTAAAATCAGAGCCTGAGAAAATTATTTTTCTGGACTATCATTCCAGTTGATTACAACTGCTAAGGGTGTATGAAATTCTAGTTCAAAAATAACTTTTCCAAGTTCTGATTCAAACAGATGGATGTGATATCCAATAATTCCAGTAATTAATGGAATTATAAATAAAACATTCCTTTGTTGTTTTCCTTTGAGGTGATTACTTTTGTATAGAAGGCACACAATTATGATGCTATTTTGAGACTATATATATAAAAGCCAATGAATATTCAGTGAAGAGCCACTGTATTTATTTTATTTTGTGTCAAAAGCATTGCATAATAAATAAGTTTAAAAGTGATCAAATAAAGGAATCACAAGTAGCTAAATACGTAGTTTTAGATCAAAAGCAGGCAATAGTGACCGCATTGTCCATAGCTTTAAATAACTCTTCCTCTGTACATGAGGCAAGACATTGTGGGCAAGCATACACATGCAGAGTTGTTTGTTTTGCTCCAAAGTCACACAAGGTGGAGGATTCCTCCAGGTAGTGCCATTTTGCCAAGTTGTCTTTTAATCTGCCCACTCTGCTTCTGAGTCTGTTCAGTGACTTCCAAGTTGCCTATTCTTGGTTTGTCCCTGGAGGAAGACACTCATGGGGGGCCATCCAGTTGGCATTGCCTGGTTTAGTTGCCCAGAGGGATACTCTTACTGTTGATGGAGGAACATTAAGAGGAATGGTGGTTCTCATGAAGCTTTTCCTTGATTTGAGTCTGCTGGGAGGTGGCTGATAACTATGCAGTGGGTGGCTTTCACAGTGTTCGACCTTATTTCTTTCACAGTTAGCAGCAACTTCCCATCGCACAACGGGGGGGGGGGGGGCAATGCCAGCTAGCTTGTAGAGTTTATCAACAGGTATAGGCTTAAGGCATCCTGTGATTATTCTGGATGTTTTTTTCTGTGCTATATTCACCTGCTTTGCTTGGACAGACTTGTGCCAAATAGGAAAGGCATATTCAGTAGTTGAGTAAGACAAGGCCAGGCCTGATGTTCTTATTAATTTTGAGTCTGCACCCTATGCGCTGCCACTGTATGAAATCAACTACTTAAGAAAAAACAGATGGACAAGAGCTGGTTGCATGAATTTATTGAGAAAAGTGAAAGATGGAAGTAGATCTCTCAAGCTGAATAATCATATTGGAAAGCACAACCTGAATAAGAATGCACACTCATTCATACATAGATTGTATTATAGAAACAAACAAACATAGTTATCTTAGAAAAGCATATAATGTAGCATTACTACAATATTTGTCCATACTTAAAAAGCAAAATGACTGCAGGGTAGAGGAATGCAGGAAAAGAGCAAAGCAAACAAACAGGAAGTCCACAATACATAAACAAATAAGCACAGGTATGCGAATGTTGTTAATTCTAACTCAATTCAGTCTTCTTTTCTTACTGGAATAGGGAGCACCAGACCCTCGTGAAATCAGAAAAACCATGAATATTTAAACCTGCCATTTGTTCACCTGAGAGAACACTTTTCTAGGATCTCTAGTGTGAGTCTGTAGTCAACGTCAGACAGAAGTTGACAACAGAGCTGTACTACAGGACTCAGAGATTCCTAAATAGGTTTTAATAAATTCTGCAAATAATCAAATTCATAAAAGTCAAGCAGACAAATGTGGAACGCTGACTGTAGATTAATTCTGAACATCATCAATTTACAATTTTAGTTCATTTTCTATCAATGTAAAATTTCTGGCTGGAGAGATCCTTGGCTATTCAATGGACTAAATCAGAACAAATGTGACCCAATAGATAGAATATTGTACTTATGTACTCAAGTGCAGATACCCAAGCACAACAGGCATTTGTGTCATGTTAATTGTGAATTACATATGCATATATAAATCAAAATGCTTCTTGGCAAAACCTGTGGAAACAGAAGACTGAATGGTTCCTGATCACCATTGTCTATTTCATAAAGAAAGCAAGAGACTAAAACTATGCATGCATCATTCATAATTGACAGGTGGCATGTTTATTTTCTATTTGTCTATCGGTACATAATTATAAAAAGTATTGTAAAATGGGTACATTTGGATTTAAAAGCAATTTAGCTCCAGAAAAATAGGAACAGCCTCATTCTTGTTTGGTACATGACAAAGATAAAGATCATTATGCATTTTGTTAAACTGATAAAACAACATGAATGATTCAAAAGAAATGATTTAATCTACATGGCGCAATGACTATATTTGCATGTCACTTATTTAACCAGATACATAGTTAATAATTTTATAGCTAGGGGACCTAGGCTGGTGTTCTACATCAGCTACTTAGTGAAGTATACTGCACTTAGGAGCGATTGTGGATATGGAACAGTTAAGAATGAATAAAGTTAAGTAACTTTTATTTTCACAAAATATTTATCCGTGCTTGAGACATTATGAGATAGTAACTCCCCCTTTACTTTTCTGGGCATCAGCTACATGTGGAGAAGGGAGTTCATTCACTAACAGGTGACTGGAGCACAAGGAAATGCTATTTCATCAGGTTTGAGGAGATCGGGTCTGGAGAAGCTACTTAAGTTACGTTTGCTGGCCTAAAGGGCACAGCATCTCAATGACAGTGAAAAACTGCAATAAAGAAATTGCTATTTTTCGAGCGGAGAAAACATCTCTCTAGGAATGTCTAGGGTCCCTTCTATACTTCCATATAATCCACTTCAAAGCAGATTATCTGGATTTTATATGACAGTGGAGAAGGGGCTTAGGTCTTCCAGCATGACTCTGTGATCAACTTCTGCTCTAGATATCTAGAGATTCCTAAAGAGGTGCTCTGTCTAGAAATCTCTGGATCCTCAATCATGACTGGAAGAAGTTGTTTATAGGGTTACACCAAAGGACTTAGATATCCTAAGAAAGAACATTTTAAATCCAATCCATGAATAATCAAATCCACAAAGTCAAACCTACATTGGGGAAAGAAAATTGTGTATTTAACCAAGCAGCTGATACAGAGCCCTTGCCCTAGTATTTGAGGTTTACATTCAGAATAATAAGACTGAATGACAACAAGATGATCCAGATTTTATACAGCAGTGTAAAAGGGACCTAAATCACAATAGCAGAAAAAGCAACATATGTCATGGGGTTCTTGAAGTGAGTGGTAAGAAAAGGATTTTACAGAACTTTGTTCATTGAGAATTCTGTGTTAATTATCATTAAACATATCTTAAATTGGTGCCGTGTTGTAGAGCTACCTATAAGGGGAAAGACTCCCCCTCATTCAAATGCTTGCACTTTTCCCAGCCCCCATTTCTTTGAACAACAAAGTTGTTTCTCCTGGGTCCTTTGTAGTTTGCCTTTATCAAATTCTCTTCTCTTTCAATCATGTTTTTATTTGTAAATTTCATTTCGGTTAGAAAACCCCTTGAGATACTCCATCTCACTTTCAACTCGGTCCCCGGGGAAGGGTTGATGGCAGAAGCTGAATTCATCTCCCTTCCAAAAGCTAAAAAATGGAAACAGAACAATGGATTCTTCAAATGATTGTTTGTATGGGGGTGAACAGATAGGGAGAGATGAACTCGTTTCTTTTTCAAAGTGCCATGCAGAAAACAAACTCAGTTCAGTCATAAGATCTTGGTGTTTATTTGTTTCCTCTCCTCTCTTTTTGGGGGTGCATTCCTCCTACATACAGCACTTCTTTATTCACAGCCAAAAAGGATCATTAACTATTCCAAATCCAAACCAGTGGATTCCAGCTCCTGCAATTTGCATGAAAGGGTAAGCATGCTATACATTTCCCCTGCAAGCAAAATAAAAGGCAGAGTCATAGATTGCTCTGCTTGTCTTAGAATTTCACTAGGAAAGCTATCCAATTATTAGAATCTTTTAATTAATGCAACATTTTAAATTGAGATGAAGCAAAAGTGTCTGCATTAAAGTTGCATAGTTTTTCTTCCTCTGGGATGCAAGGCGTGAGGTGTAGAGTGATGCCTTATTATTCAAACACACCCAGTACACCTTGGTAACAGAGAGCTGGAGATGCCTAATTATTTTGATGCTACCTAAATACCCTAAAGGCACCAGATTCCATTTGATTTTATAAGCTAAGCAAGGTCAGATCTGGTTAGTACTTGGATAGGAGACTGACAATGAACACCAGGTAGGCTTGATTTCAGAGGAAGAAACGGGCAAAACCACTTTTTTGCACCATGGTGCTCATTTATTGACAACACAACAACATGTTTTATTGATTAGCCTATCGGCCGTATCAAAACATTTAACACATAGACATACAACATACAACTCAGGGTACAACAGAAGTTAAAAATAAAAAGGCTGTTAACAAGGTCCCAATCTAGATCAAATCTCAGCATCACCTTTACAGTTTACCCCAGTCGATTCCAAATATGCAGTTCTCAGCTGTGTTGCTTTGAATAGGAAAAGGGCTGTTTTGTATATTATTTTAGCATTTTGGCTAGCCAATAAAAATGTAGTTTTAATATAAGGATCCCAGTGTGTTTTACTGTATAACGTATGGCCCGAGATATTGGTTTCTCTTTTTTGTACAAGTTACAGCTAAACAGTACATGTATGACATCTTCTACCTCTGATACTCCACAGATACAAAATCGTTCATTGTATGGAACTTGATTAAACCTTCCATGTTTGACCATTGTATCCAGCTGCTCAAATCTAGTCCTGGTAAATACCCTCCTGAGGTGCTTAGGCATTTCTGTCTTTAGATATTGGGCTGTTTGGAAAGTATGCCATTTCAATGAGCCAGCTTTAGTGAGGGTAGCAATGTCTTTCTGGGCTTCTATATCCAGTATTTGTTGAGCACAGTTTTTGGATCTAGTTCTTCTATGAGATTTGGGTACAGAATCTGAAGTTCACAACTTCTAATGTGTTTTGTCAATTGAGATCTGATGTTGGGTTTCTATCTGCTCTAACAGGCACAGTTTGTAGTCTGTCATTTGCCATGCCGTTCCATTTTACCCAATAGTTGTAGGCCCTAACTTTGGATGAGCCATCAACCGTATATACTCCCAGTTCTGCTCTTTTTCTGAATATTCCTTGCCTAAGAAAACCCTATGAAATTCATGGGGTCATTGTAAGTTGATATGAGATTTGAAGGGACCCTGACACTCAACTGTTTCTGCTTGTAGAATTTATGGATACCAAGAATTATTTTCAGGCTAACATGAAATCAGAAAACAATACACACACAAGTGCATTTAAGACTGAAATCAATGACCTCTGAGACAAAAAGTATTGCCAGAGTCAATATCACACTAATAGCAAAAACAGAAACAAAAACATAACAACAAATAGTTAATGTTAGCATTTAAAATGGTAAAGCAACTATCAATGTATTTTCTAAATGATAATTTATGTACAGTAAATTGTATTATGGATTGATGATGATAAATGGAAGCTCTTACGTATGCCCGCGATCCAGAGTCACCGGCATAACAATAACATGCCACTCAGGTTTGCAGAACAAAAATACGGGAACTTTACTGATTCCAAGAGATAAAAAAAAAAGTAGTATTTACAATGGTTCCTCTGATCACTTACAGAAGTCCACAGTCATAAACAGTCTTTTCTCAGTCCACAAATCTGCTTCAGAGAAGAATACAGTCCTGGTTCTTCATCCTCTTTTCTCAGCAGCAAACAGGCCTCAAAATAGCAAGGCCTCTCTGAGTACACTGCTCCCTTCACCAGCAGTACTCAGTCAGAATTGAAAACCTTGTCCAAACTGCTTCTGCAGCAGCAGAACAGAAACAGTATCAAATCAATACCCAGGTCTTTGCAGGCTCAGCAAATCAGTTCCATGCACTTTATTTTCCAGTTAACACACACAGCACAGTGCCTTTGCAAACCATGACAAATTGTACTAGGCATTTATGTATGTATGTATGTATGTATGTATGTATGTATGTGTATGTGTATACACACACACACACACACACACACACACACACACACACACATATATATATATATATATATAATTGAGTTGGTTGTATGATTGATAAATATCCTCAGTTTCCACCTAATAGTTTGGAGAGTCTATCAATCTTACACAAAAATAAATACTTGGAACCACAAAGTACTTTAAAACATCTACATTGTCTAAAGCAATTGTTCTTAGCCTGGGGTCCCCAGATGTTTTTGGCCTACAAATCCCAGAAATCCCAGCTAGTTTATCAGCTTTTAGGTTTTCTGGGAATTGGAGGCCAAAAACATCTGGGGACCCCAGGTTGAGAACCACTGGTCTAAAATCTGCAAAATTAAAATTGCAAGTATTTTAAATTCTAATTTTGTTTTACTAAAAACTATAAAAGGAATGCAAACAACATTATTTGAGGGCAAATTACTCACACTGTTAAAATAATTTGAGATTATGATATAATAATTCGTCCCTATGAACCATTATACTACACCATTCCTCCAGCATCCGTAAGGGATACATTCCAATACACACCATGGATATATGGAACAGTGGATAGCAGCAAATCCTCGATTTTGGGTATATTTACCAGAAGAAATACAATAGAACTACACTGGAAGATCTAGAGAGGCCCACAAATACTTCCGATGTGTGTGTGTGTGTTTTGGACTGCAAGTAAGTGAAACTGTGGATATTGACTCTATGGCAAAGGGAGCAGTACTGTATTGGTATTTTGTGGTGATTGTTTTTAACATTTACCTTCTAGAGAGGATTCACGGTGGAGCAATGGGTTAAACTCTTGTGCCGGCTGAACTGCTGACCTGAAGGTTGGGTTGCTGACCTGAGGGTTGCTGATTCAAATCTGTGAGATGGGGTGAGCTCCCATCTGTCAGCTCTAGCTTGCAGGAACATGAGAGAAGCCTCCCAGCTAACACATCCGGGTGTCCCCTGGATGTCTCTGTAGATGGCCAATCCCCTCACATCAGAAGCGAGTGGCAGTATGTTCTCAATTAGTTTCTGACATGATTTTTTAAAAAAAACCCTTCTAGAGGAAGTTCTAATGCTAATCCTTAGTCACTGCGATATCTCACACTTTAATAGGAGACAAGCAGAAATGGAAGCAATTCTACAGTAACAGAATTATTTCTAGACAGTTCTTAATAAAAATCATTCCAGATTAAGCATATGTCTAACTAAAATGTTGCAAACTTAAAGGAACATATTCATCTTCAATCAGAGGCGGTCCTCCAACCATAAGGTGAACTAGGCACTTGCCTGTGGCGCCATTATCCCAGGGGCGCCATCATCCCGGGAGGATGGCTCTACCCCCACCTCCTTCTCCTTTGGGTCTTCCGGCGGCCGCGCCGGGATTTCTGGTGCCCACACTGGGCCTCCCGGTGCCTGCGCTAAGCCTCCCGGTGCCCGTGCTGGGCCTTCCGGATCTGCCTTCGTGCCACGCGGGCCCACCTTTGGGGCCTTCAGAGATTGTGAGGTCTGTGGGAACTTGGAAGCTAGGTAAGTGGGGTTTATATATCTGTAGAAGGTCCAGGGTGGAAGAAAGAACTCTTCTTTGAAACAGGTGTGAATGTTGTAATTAATCACCTTGATTAGCATTTAATGGCCCTGTGGCTTCAAGGCCTGGCTTCTTCTTGCCTGGGAGAATCTTTTTTTGGGAGATGTTAGCTGTCCCTGATTTCTTACTGTCTGGATTTCTCCTGTTTTCAGAGTGTTGCTCTTTATTTATTGTCCCGATTTTAGAGTTTGTTTTTTTAATACTGTGGGCTATCTGGGTTATCTAAGTCCACACTGCCCTATATCCCTGTTCAATGTTTGGTGCTAAATTCGCAAATTCCTACATAACATTACCATGTATTGAACTGCTTTTTCTGTTGATTTGTAGCAAAACATGATGTTTTGCTGCTTAATTTGTAAAATCTTAATGTAATTTGATGTTTAATAGGCTTTTCCTTAATCCCTCCTTATTATCCAACATTTTTGCTTATCCAACGCTTTTATTTTTCAGTGATTGGTTTGGGGGTGGGGCGCCAAAATTCTGTTTGCCTACACTTGAAAAATACCTAGGGCTGGCTCTGTCTTCAATTTCACTATTTATCTCTTTGGTAATATTCGAGAACAGAGGACAACAAGACAATGACATGGTCACTGTATAGCAATGGTTCCCAGCCTTTTTTTTTTGACCAGGGCCCACTTGACCAGGGGTGACTTTGACCAGGGACCACTCTCCAACATTAGTACCAAAAGGGTTTCGAATCAGTTTTTGGTCAATTTTTTGGTCAGATTATTTGGCGTGCTGATTCAGAAAATTGCATTGGATAGACCACATCAGCTCTAGTTTCTGATACAGAACATATGCCATCCAGTAGTAGCCATAATCTAGAGCTGATGTGGTCTGTCCAATGCATGGCAAGCTTTGTGGAAAGGAGCGGTGTAAAGAAGTGTATGATTTTATTTTGTTTATAGATGACATGTTTATTTTATTTTGTTTAAACAGTCAGGTTTAGTTAATTTAAAATGGTACGTATTGGAGCTGATAGTGCCAGAAGGTAACCAGCTCAGCATTAGAAGACAGGTTGCCGTGACAACGGGGGCGGAGCCAACCACCGTTTGAAAAGGAAACCAGGGAAGTTTAAATCTCAGTCGGTGATTTTTAGTCACAGGGAACAGACTGGTTTCAGGTTAAGGAAACCAGGGAGGCAGACCTCTATTAGGCCAGACTAAGTAAGTTAGGTGACTTATTTAGGGTTATTTATAGAGGCTGTGGATTAGGGGAAGTTAATCCCAGTGGATCCAAGAGGATCAGGTTCTAGTTAGTTTTGGAGAAAGAAGTATTTTGAAAGTTGTAACACCTCACATCTATTTGTAACCGTTAATCTAAGTGCCTTTAAGAAGTTATTGAAACCACTAAGCTCTGTACATGCAATAAACTTGTTTTGATTTTTATTCCATCTAAGTCTCTGTCACAATCATATACTAAGTTAAGCAACATCACCTTCTGAAGTAAATAAAGAAATCTTAAAAATAATAAGGGCCATCTGCCTGACATCTCCTCCATTTGGTGGCAGCGAAGATAATTAAATATATAATAATATAATTAACATCATCAACAAGACATCTTTATAATTGGTGGTAACTGTGTGGTGGGAAATAAAAGATTCCATTCTTGTCACCTCACACACCTGTACAAGCGGAAATAAAATAAATAAAATAAATAAATAAAGAGGAAGGAGGTTCATGGACCAGATTTTTGTTCTCATGGCCCACTGCTGGGCCACGACCCACAGGTTGAGAACCACTGCTGTATAGAGAAGATGGTGAAATGTTTACTGGACACAGAATGCAACATACATTGTTTAACACTTTATATGCTTCAGACATCTCCTAAAAGAAAAGAAAAAAGCTCTAAGGGAAAAACAAATGATGCAGTAAGGAAATGCCAGAATAAGTAAAGTTAGTAAAGGAATAACTAGTTACTTGAAATGATTTCAAGTCTTTGAGAATAGATTAATGGCATATAAAAGTACACATGTGTCAAACTCATGCCTGTGGGCCAAACTTGGCCTATCATGACATTTTATGTGTCCCTCCTCCAGATACTGGACTCCAACTCTTGTATTCCTTATCATTAGACACCATGACCAAAGCTGATGGGAGTTTGTTCTGTTTAAGCAGGAGAGTGGGGTTTGAATTTAGATAGAGGGCTTGTGGATATGATGTCTGAGTTTGAAATGTCCTATAAATTTTCCCTAGTCTCAGAGCCACAAGTGTTGCTGGGTTGCAATTCCCATTATCTCCAGTCTACATGGCAGAAAATAAAAAAGTGATTGGAGTTGTCATTCAGCAACATCTTGGAAACCACACTGGGTAAAATCTAGAGAACTGACTACTTTTTAAAAATTATATTTTATTTATTTATTTATTTATTTATTTATTTACAGTATTTATATTCCGCCCTTCTCACCCCGAAGGGGACTCAGGGCGGATCACATTACACATATAAGGCAAACATTCAATGCCTTTAACATAGAACAAATACAAGACAAACATAGGCTCCGAGTTGGCCTCGAAGTCATGACCTCTTGGTCAGAGTAATTGGTTGCAGCTGGCTGCAGCTGGCTGGCTGCTCATCAGCCTGCACCACAGCCCGGGCCTTTGTATCCACAGATTCCCCTTCCATGTGTTCAATTGCCCTTTAAAGGCAACTTTAAGGCTCTAAATGAAAATGAGTTTGACATCCCTGCAACAGTACTATAGGAGCATGTTGATTTAATCTCAGAGCTATCGATAATAGTTTTAAATTTCTTGGAGAACAGCAGAGGTTCCAGCAGATTGGAGGAGGGCCAATGCTCTCCCATCCTTTAAAAAAAAAGGGACAAAAAAGATCTTCTGAACAACTACAGACCAGTGAGTTTGGTCAATATTAGAAAAGGTTCTAAGCAGGCAATTTGGGCACACAGGGATGATAAGGAATTCTGTGATTACTAAAAGCCAGTGTGAGTTTCTCATTTCGAATTAATCTTATATCTTTTTTTTTTTTTGGATAAAATTACAAGCTTGGAAATGTGCTGCTGATTTATGTGGATTTCCTTCCCACCCAGCATGTTTATTGGAAATTTTTATAGGATTTGTATGGAGAGCTTTACAGCCTAGTTTAGAAATGGTTTGAGTCCTACCATTTGGTTTTTCAATTGGTTCAGTGTTTGTCGGGTTAATGGGACTTAAACCAGATTAAATAAAAGTATTCTTGACTTTTTAACAGGCTTATGGATCAGTGTGCCCAAGATAAGATAAATTCAAGGATAAGGCCTCTGTTGATGCGGCTGTCAGATAGTTTGTTATATATATCCCACTTAACCCTAAAGTTCATAGGTCTTCCAAGTCAATGTGAAGGGGTTTAATCTCTGCTATTGTTGCAGAAGAGGCTTACATGAATTACTTCTTTTAATACTTGCAAATCTCCCTTCCTTTGACACTTACAATTATACAACCCCCAACCTTACAAAAAGGTGGCTTATAAAAATCACTGGAGGTCTCACAAAAATATCCAATGACACTGGAATAGAGAACCCAGATTTGCATAGCATCTCCAATAATAAACAATGAATTTATTTCTTCTGATTTCTTTTCCCTTCTTAGTTTAGGACAAGAAGCATCAGAAAGTTCATCCATCTTATTAAAAAGTCTGAATGCTTTGTTAAATTTGATACTCCATATCTTAATAATAATAATAATAATAATAATAATAATAATAATTATTATTATTATTATTATTATTATTATTATTATTATTATTATTATTATTATTATTTAGTTCTTGTCCCATCTCCCAGAGGGACTCGGGGCAGCTTACAAAACAACAGGGGAGGGAGTTTGTTCAAACAAGCAATATTTTTAAGCTCCAGAAGAAGTCATTTTAACAACTCCATTAACTTGATCAATCAAGTTCAACCCACCAAGATTCTAGCAATATTTGTAAAGCAGTAGTGTCTACCTCTTATTGCTAGAAATGCATGAAGTATTCTTTCTCCAACTGCAAGCACACAAAGGCTGAAATCCTGTTGGGAAGTAGCACCTTCATGATGCTGTCTTTGAAGATGACTTGGAAACTGCAGTTCGTGCAAAGATCAGCAGCCAGGTTATTAACCGGGGCAAGTTTTAGAGATCATACCATGCCATTCCTAAAGCAGCTCCATGGGCTCCTGACAAGTTTCCAGGTCCAATTCAAAGTGTAGGTGATTACCTATAAAGCCCTATACGCTTTGGGTTCAACCTATCTTCAAGACCGCATCTCCTTCTATGAACCAGCACAGGCATTGAGATCTGCTGAGGAGGCTCTTCTCTTAGTCCCACTACAGTCTCAAATACAGTTAATGGGGATGAGAGAGAGGTCCTTTTCGGTGATGGTGCCCCGGCTCTGGAATGCCTTCCCCAGAGAGATCAGATTAACCCCTTTGCTTCAAGCCTTCCGTTCCAGCTTAAAAACATGGCTCTAAGCAAGCCTTTGATCTTACATAGGTTTTTAAGGATTAGTCTGAGAACTTACTGTGGGCATCACAATGGCACTGGGCTGTGTCAATCAAAACAACTTGTTTTTATCCACAGCTATGACTGCATTTTATGAATGTTAATGTTTTTACATTGTAATTAGGTATGTGTGTGATTGTAATCATGTGGTTTTATCGTTTTAGATGTATGTATTGTCTGTATGCGGCATTTTACTGTATTTTTGTTAGCTTCCCAAGTCCCTTTGGGGAGATGGTGGTGGGGTAGAAATAAAGTTTCTTCTTCTTCTTCTCTTCCTCCTCCTCCTCCTCCTCCTCCTCCTCCTCCTCCTCCTCCTCCTTCTTCTGCATCATACCTATAATGCTTTGGGAACCTGATGTACATCAGGACACTTGTACGCATCCTGCTATACATCTTTGCAGGGTTTCCTATCATCTCTACTACATAGCTAAAATGTATAAAGGATACCTGTCAAAATTTTCAAACAGATGAGAGTGTCACAGGGAAAATTGCTTTTCCACTGATAAGGTTTCTAAATAATAATCTAATATAATACAACTTTATTTATATAACACTCCATCTCCTCGAGAGGACTCAGGGCGGTTTCCAGCACAAACATAACAAACATTCAATTGTCAAAAACACCATATAACAAAGTTAAACATAGTAAACATAATAAACAACATCATAAGACAGAACCAAAACAATTATATTAAAAACAATCACAAAATTACAAATCCAAATCAATATACAGTGTTCCCTCACTTATCACGGGGGTTACATTCCAGGACCAGTGAAAATCCGTGAAGTAGGGAAACTATTTTTATATTAATATTTAAAAATATTTTAATAGTTAAGTGGCCTTTCTCCCCCTTGCAAGCCCCAGGGCGAATGAAGCCTTTCTTACCAGCACCGGCAGGCCCCTTGCTTTGTGCCTGCCATGTTGCCCTGGCCATCTCTGCTCCTGCAGCCAGGGAAAAAGGAACGCCGCTCCGCCTGGTAAGTGAGCGAGCAAGGGTGGGTGAAAGAGTGAAAGAGTGAGGGCGGCCAGCAGCAGGGCGGCAGAAGAGGAGCCTGGAAGAGGTGGCCAGGTTCCTTTTACAGCCGCTGCTCCAGTTGGGCCACACTGGGAAATAAATAAATAAATAAATAATTTTCCCGCAAAACAGCGAGTCCACGATAAGCGAACTGCGAAGTAGCGGGGGAACACTGTACTCCATCAAGAATTCAAATACCGGTAAACAGGACCTCAAGGTAGACATATTCTTCTTTTCCACCCCAAATAGCTACTGACTGAACTTGCTCGGTAGGAGAGAAAAAGATTCAAGACATGAAAAGAAAGTAAGAAAAACTAAAATCTCCCTTAATTCTAAGAGTAGGATAATCCCAAACACAATCAAAATCTACAAAACGATGATACTTTTATTGGGCCAACTAAAATACACAAATGCATCATGCAAGCTTTCAAAGCTCCACTGGCTTCTTCGTCAGGCAATAGATTCCAAAGATCCTACAGGAGAAGAGGAAAAAAGCATTTAGTCACATTTTCTCAAAATTTTATAATTATCGCTTTAAGTTAAGATGGTCTCAAACAAAACAATAAAACAACATCTTCAAATGCTACCATGGCTTTTGTGTATTTTACATGGGCTCAATAAAGGCATCACAGTTTTGTGACTTTTGTATATTATTGTATTTTGCTGTGTGGTGAATACAGCTTCCCTTGGATAAGTGTTCTGAAATTAATGCTAGGCATCTGTCTTTCTTTTCCCCTCAACCCTCTCAATGTCAAATGTAAAGACAGCAAGTCAGCGAACGTATAATTAAAAGCAGAATATATACATATAATCATATATTTCTGTGCTAAAATTAAGATATCTGATGTCTGCACAAATCAGAGCTGAACTCATAATTTTATCTCTGGCTTTATCTTGTCAAAATTATTTACTGCTTCTTTTCCCTCCAAGAGCACACCTGCACATACCCTGAATTTCCCTAGAGAGAAAGAAGACAATATCAGAACATACTACTCTTAAATTAAGGCATTAAGAGCTGCAGCAGCTCTGACATACTTCAGGAATCCCTTGATTGGCATGAACCGAGTTCATCAGTATGCACCTGTATGTTAACCCTCTCTCAACAAAACAATGGATTCTTTTGAAAATAATTCCATCTACGAAGCTAGTTAGTAAGTAGGATAAAAGCTGATTCATGAATCGATTTTCTAATAAAATAAAATAAAATAAAATAAATGGTGACCCCAAAGCAAGTTAACTGTTCTTTTCTTTTTAAACAAAATGGATTTTGGCATCTATTCAGCTAATTTTATTAATATTTTAATTTTGATTTCCCCACTCATTCCAGTCCTATGCTAGAGTTTTAGCCACTAAGGCCGGGCTGTGGCACAGCTGGTTAGTAGCCAGCTGCAATAAATCACTACTGATTGAGAGGTCATAAGTTCGAAGCCAGCCTCTGTCCGATTGTGCTCCAGACCATTAATAGCCTAGCTCGTTGTTGACCTAAGCAACTCGAAAGACAGCTGCATCTGTCGAGTAGAAAATCTAGGGACCGCTTTATGCGGGGAGGCTAATTTAACTAATTTACAACACTATAAAACTTCCAGCAGCATGCAGAAGAATGAAGAAGTACTCCATCAAGGACTTGGTGTCACAAATGGACAATGAAGTGGCAGCTCCCCTGTGGCCAGAATCGAGCATATCCTCATGAAGCCAGAAGCTGGAAAATGTTAAATTGCCTCTGTGTTGTATGTCTAATGGCACTGAATGTTTGCCATATATATGTACATTGTGATCCGCCCTGAGTCCCCTTTGGGGTGAGAATGGCAGAATAGAAATAAATAAATAAACACATGAGGCAAGCCAACCAGCATTGCAAACCTTGTCACATGACACTATGCACATCCTAATTTTGGTCTGCCTCTTCCTTGTGTTTATCCTGTCAACAGCTTACGATATCACACTGTTCTCATCACTTACCTCAGTGCAATATGTCTGTTTTGCTCCTGTGCCAGCATGTCAGCTGCATAATGACATCGAGGGTAGGATCTTTATTCTTTCTCACTTTACCCAATCTGCTCACTATTCCTAAGTTGCCTGAGAGATATATATCTATATATGTGTTGCCTTTTTTTTGTTTTTTTCTAACATAAAATTGAAAATTTGCTCTAAATTTTAAAATAATGCAGAACAGCAGAAGGGTGGGAAGGCAGGGTCACACGGGTATCTGGTAGTACAATTGTGGGACCACAAATGGAGAAATCACCACAATTGCATGATTGACAAGAAGATGCTCAATTGGGTTTGTATCCTCTATCAATGTTAGCATGATTGCAGTGGTTAAAGTTTTATGGGATAAAGTCCATAGCGCAGTGAGCAGGTCTTGCTGAGGAAGGAGGGAAAAAGGCTGCTTTTACCCTTTCTTCCTTCTTGTGCTGGTAAGCAAAATGGCACAGCTCCCTTTGAGCCCATTTAAAACAAGGAAAATAAAAACTAGGGGCCACTCCAGGTGGGGCAAATGGGTGAAAGGGTTGCTGGCTAGAGGGAGTGTACATCTCCCCTGTTGCAACAGCTCGACTGGCTGCCAACCCATTTCCAGACAAAATTCTGGTTTTCACCCATAAAACCTTATTCAGCTTATGTCCAGGTTATTTGGAGGACCATAACTTTTTCTAGGAACCTGTTAGAACTCTATGATCCTCTGAGGAGGGTCTTCTCTCTGTCCCACCACACTCTTATTCTTGTTTGGTAAGAGTATGGGAGAGGGCCTTTTCCGTGTCTGCTCCCAGTCTCTGGAATTTCCTCCCATGAGAGGCCATTCCTGCTTGCCCTTTGCAGGCAGCTGAAGATATATCTCTGCTGCCAGGCATTTGGAGAACGATGAGGGACAGGCTGCCAAGGATATTGTGAGTAGAACTTTGGGGGGATGTTTAGCTTTAAAATGTATTTTAAATTACATTCTAAGTGTATTTAACTTTGTAATTTTGGTATTTGCCTTGTTTTTAAATTTCATTGGGCTGTGTTACATTTTTGTTAGCCGCCTTGAGTCCCTATAGGGAGAAAGGCAGGATAGAGATGAAGTAAATAAATAAATAGATAAATATTTTTGCTATAGTTCTCAGATTGTTTTTTCAAAAAAAAATCCAAATGATATTTCTTACTAGCTGCAGGACCTTTCCTCACCTTCAAGTAAACTGTTACATGTGTGTCTCATTTTGAGTGCTTCTGTTTCTAAGGGCGTTTCCAGACGGCAAGAAAGTCTGTGCCAACTTGGGTTTAAAAAATGTGGGTCGAGGCAGCTTTTAGCCCCACACCATGCCCTAAAACATTCGCTTTCCCCAGGGGGTCTCTAGATGCCCTCTTGGCACATTCTGGGAGGGCACAGGACACCCAACCCTCCAAAGGCTTTAAAATACAAAATAACTTTCCCGGCTGCCATTAAGGACCCGCTGGAGTCCTCCTGGCACATAGAAATGCCTGCGTCTTGTCTCTGTTCTATGTTATGGCATTGAATGTTTGCCTTTATGTGTGCAATGTGATCTGCCCTGAGTCCCCTTCAGGGTGAGAAGGGCGGAATATAAATGCTGTAAATAAATAATAAATAATAAATGATGTGCCAGGAAGGTGAAAGGCAGGAGGAAAATCACTCCTGCCCTGCCTCTCCTGATGCATCATTTCTACACATCAGGAGGACTCCGGTAGGACATTAATGGTGGTCAGGTAAGTTATTTTGTATTTTAAAGCCTTTTTTGGGAGGGGGTTGAGGAGGGGGTTGGTGCCCTATGGGTTTTCCAGGCCCGAAAAACTCAAGAGGCCTGTGTGGATTGGACCCAGAAATAGCGTGACTTAGTTCCCAGACCCAATCTCTACTGGGCCCACACCTGGTAAGTCATGGATCTTACCAAAGATCCGAATTTTACAAGGTATCAAATTATTTTAGGACAAAGCAGTGGGTTCCTGCTTTGTTCTGAATTAATTTGGTTTTACTGGAGATGTCATTTGAACGCCTCCAGTAAAACTGGGTTCTCTGTGAATGGGTCAGAATTTGTAATTAAAAAAGGAGCCCGGGAACTTTGGTGGGTTTCAGGGGCTCTGCAGGCCACAATTCTACATTTAGAGGATACTTGGGATGTAGTTTGTATACATTATTCATGATGCCTAACTCTGGCCCTCATCTTAAATACACTTGAATTCTAATTGCAATTTTTTTAAAAAAAATGTTTATAAGTTGACCTCATGTATAAGTCAACTGCCCCTGGTCACCTTCACCATTTCCCTCCCCAGGCCTTTGAAAAGGCCAAAATTGGCTCTACTGTGGAAAGAGTAGAGGGGATTGATACTTCGTTTAACTCCTCCCATGATGCACTAATGCCCCTTCCACACAGCTGAATAAAATCCCAGATTGTCTGCTTTGTACTGGAATAAATAGCAGTGTGGACACAGATATTCCAGTTCAAAGTGGACATTGTGGGATTTTCTGCCTTGATATTCTGTGTTATATGGCTGTGTGGAAGGGCACTAAGTTCCTTTCTGCACTTTACTTAGAGAAGGGGATGGTTCCTTTTTTGAGAAAACCTAATGTACAGTACTTACATTGACTTGTGGATAAGTTGACCCAGGTTTTTCAGGCTGATTATATGACCATAATTTCTAGACTTATACATGAGTATATGCAGTAAAGTATGTGGGTTAAGCAAAATCTCTGCTTTACTTTTTACAAGCTTGTTTTTGTATCATTCATGTATTTATACTCACATACCATTTGTTTTGTTTGCTTGGCAAAATAAAAGATGACTGAATTATGTATTTTCTTCCACACTTTTAAAATAATGATGTTCAAGCTACTATGTTAATACAGTAGTCTCACTTATCCAAGCCTCGCTTATCCAAGCTTCTGGATAATCCAAGCCATTTTTTTAGTCAATGTTTTCAATATATCATGATATTTTGGTGCTAAATTTGTAAATACAGTAATTACAACATAACATTCCTGCGTATTGAACTACTTTTTCTGTCAAATTTGTTGTATAACATGATGTTTTGGTGCTTAATTTGTAAAATCATAACCTAATTTGATGTTTAATAGGCTTTTCCTTAATCCCTCCTTATTATCCAAGATATTCGCTTATCCAAGCTTCTGCTGGCCCGTTTAGCTTGGATAAGTGAGACTCTACTGTAGTACAGAATTTCATGTTAGGCCTATAACATACTAAATTAGTCATACCAATAATGACCGTAGTACACACCAAAGTGCCTTTATTTTACACTACACAGTGAAATATAAGTTTAATAGAATTTCATATCCTGTTGGAGCTAGAAAATCCTATACATGTTCAGGATTTTTTCCTATTTTTTTACACAAGTTTTGTACCACTCTAGTTCATAGGATCAACACAGCTTCAGGGTTTTTAAAATCCTTTTTAAGGGCAGAAGCTTTCAAAGGAGGCATGACTTTAATTAAAATCCACACTATGTTTGATTAGAAAGCAGGTTGAGATATTCAGCTCTCGTTACAAGTTGACCAAAGTACAGAATAGACAGTGATACAGTATGGGAAATACCACTGTTTCAAAGGGCTTACAGTTGGTGATCATAAACTTCAAGATGGAATTTGGATCTGATTTATATCCCTTGCAATCTCAGTGAGCTAAAAGAATATTTGTCTATCTACTCTTCACATTCAGCTGGTGCTCCATATATGCCAGCTCTTCTACTTTTGATGAGAAATACCTTGGGGTGATTTCTGTTGCTCATTCCTCCTATCATCTGATCATAACCAGATGGTAAAATATTATTTTTCTTAGGTTAAAGATACTCAACGGCTGCAGCTCATACTGACTTAATCGGAGGCTGATGAAGTGGTTTGTATCTTTGGAGACATCTAGATTGAATTATTACAGTACGTTATTTTATGCGGTCTCCTGCATCAAATTCCTTAGATAGCACTAAACTGTAGAACAACCAACACACCGAAAAGCGAGTCCCATCGCTGATCTAGATACACCCTCAAAGTATGGCCACAGACATTGCTCCCAAAACATGTTATAAAAGCACTGGCTTTCAAGCTTGGATGCAGTTTGCTGTCTTGATTTAATCTTTGTCATCCAGCCTGACAAACAGCAACTCTCTTCTCTCTGATTCATTCCTCTAGCGTAACTTCTCCGTGTGTGTTTTTAAAAGACTCTAATTTCTCTATACATGTAATAATCAGATATAGAAGCCTATACCTATACAACCCATTTGCACATTCAATCTACACCTGGAGGGTGGAGTAGAACTACTCTTCCTCCTCTTTCTCCTTTCACCACATCTATGCCCTTCAGTTCCTTTATAGGGAGAGCCAGTGAGGTGCAGTAGTTTGAGCACTGAACTAGAACATTCTGGGCCCTTCCACACAGCCATATAACCCAGAATATCAAGGCAGATAATCCAAAATATCTGCTCTGAACTGGATTATCTGAATCCACACTGCCATATAATCCAGTTCAGTGTGGATTTTATACAGCTATGTGGAAGGGGCCGCATAGACCAAGGCCCCCTCTACACAGCTGTATAAAATCTGGATGATGTGCTTTGAACTGGATTATCCAGCAGTGTAGACTCAGATAATCCAGTTCAAAGCAGATAATGTGGAATATCCACTTGATATTCTGGATGATATGGCAGTGTAGAAGGGCCCCAAGGTTCAAACCCTCACTCAGTCAGGGAAACCCACTGGGTGACTTTTGGCAAGTCACATATTATCAGCCTTTGAGGAAGGCAAAGGCAAACACCCCTGTGAACAAATCTTGCCAAGAAAACCATGTAATAGAGCCCTTCCACACAGCCATATAACTCAGAATATCAAGGCAGATAATCCACAACAGTAGCGTAGCCAGGATTTTGATTCGGGGGGGGGGGGGTGAGTTTGGGTGAGACAGGATCTACCCTAGCAAACCTTTTGTATCGTTATCCCAATACCCCCATGCATATGGGCTATATTGAGCATGGTGATCAGATCATGATATGAATAAACATAACAGTTTAAATAAATGTAAGGTCTTCTCGTGGACCACCCTGAGATTTTCAGAGGGGGGGGCTGGAGCCCCTTAAGGCCCCCCCCCCCAGCTACATGCCTGATCCACAATATCTGTTTTGAACTGGATTATCTGAGTCCACACTGCCAGATAATCCAGTTCAATGTGGATTTTATACAGCTGTTTGGAAAGGGCCTTCCTGTCTCCATTAGTCAGAAATGTTAGTTGGCACTAACAATTCCTATAATGAGCTCAAAATAGTTCCCGTTGCCACTTTATCACCACCATCACCACCACCAAGACTTGGGCTGGATCTAAACTGCCATATAATGCAATTTGAAGTGCATTATATGGTCAATGTGGTGAAGGCTATTATTATTATTATTATTATTATTATTAAATTTAGGCTTACAATTTAAAACAAGTAAATATAGCTATAAGCATACAAAAGGCAACATTAGAAAAGATTTAAACTAGTCACAACATGAAAAGAATTTGAAACATACATCTAAAACAATAAAATCTAGTTTCAAAAAATAATAATACAGAAGCCTCTAAAAAGCCCTTTCTTTGAAAACTCTGAGTTCTGGAAGCTTGTCAGAATGCAATATGATTCCTCTATCCATGGAATTAGTACCTGCAGTTTCATTTATCCACTTCCCACTTAATATAGCATCTCTAACCATTTTTAGATTGTCCAATGTGACTTTGAGTTTTTCTGGCTGGAAGTACTTCATTTCAAAGGGATTTGCTATTTGCATATCCATGAGAAATCCAGATATTGGGGTGGGGGGTGGGGCATCATACTGTAATTGGTTCAAATAGCTGAGTTTAAAGTAGATATAACTGATTTTAATGTTTATGTATATTTATAATTATTTTATGTCCCGGCATGGAGTGCTTGCCGTATGTATGTGGTGCTCTGCCCTGAGTCCCCTTTGTGGTGAGAAGGGCGGAATATAAATGTTGTAAATAATAATAAAAATAATAATTAAAAAAGTATTTGCTTGCCAATAGAAATGCAACAAGGAGAGGGCCATTTTGGTTTCCTTGGAAAGGTACCACAGCTCAGGCGTAGCCATTGAGAAGGCCTGATCCCACATTCCCACCAGTCGTGCCTGTGGAGATGTTCTGTCAATTGTGGTCTGTCAGATAGCACTGGACCTAAGACATAAAGGTTATGATTAGCACTGACTTAGGCCTTGGTAAAGTGCTTTGGAAACTCTCCTGAAAACAACATTTGGACATTTTACTGTGAGATTCTGGGAGTTCCACTCCAAAAAAAGCAATCATCCCAAGCTCTAGGTAAAATTGTTTCCATAAGCAAATAACTAGCAGAATGACTAAAAGTTCAAAAAATGTGTGTTTCATTTCTGGGGATGTGATTTACATACTCTCAGCTGCAGAGAAATGCCTGAAGTATATTTCTGTCCATCACTGGGAATCATGCTCAATTGAGCCATTTCTCTGTTCCTTTCAATGAGCACTAGAGTGAAATAATGCTAGGTTGCAAACAAGCATATGCCCAAATGAATATTTTTAATCTAGTTCTGCAACATAGGTTAGGATTTTTTCTTGCGTTTGTTTTTGCTGAGCCAGATATCTTTTGAAATCATAGGGAAGGCAGAGTCCAACCCAAGTTCAAAAAGGTTTCCCTGGTAATGGCTGTAAATCACTGGAATACTCTGGATCTAATATACTACACACTTTTATCTCTTTCCCCTGTAGCTGAATTGCTGCAGCAATTTTGTGCAGTTCTTTATTGCCAAACCACTTATTTTTTTGGAAACCAGAGGCAGTTTGAAATTGTTCTGTGGTTTGGCTGTGAGAGTTGCTCTAGCAAAAAACAGAGATTAAACAAGCAAAGAATGGAGATTGTTACCGGATTTGAAGATTGGTACCCTTACTTGATTTGCTCAACCGATTCCTCAAAAACGTAACTTCCAGGTGAAATTCATTGCTCTGCTATGTCTATGTGAACCCTGCAGATATCTTTGGAGCTTGTATATTGAAGGAACACCCTTGAATACACCTGTCTATTTATTTTCATTATTCAGGATTTTCACAAACACCACTTTCCTCAAGTCTATTCATCGGTGCACAATTGATATGACTAAGGTTTTCTTTAAGAGTGGGAAATTCTAACAGGTGTACGGTATTCATAGATCTGGAATGCCCTTCCATGGGATCTCCTCATAAGTTGCATTCCTGATTTCAGATTTTGAAAGGTTTTAGAAAATTAAATATTAGAAACAGCCTTGCTCCGAAATGGGGAAATGAGACACTCAGCACTACCAGATTTAATATTAATCTTGTCTCCTGTTGGCTGCAATCCTTATCCACAGTTACTTCCCCTGGTTTTCTGTTGTTGTTCAAAAAGAACAACTCATACTGAATTACTTCTGAGGAATAAAAATAGCAAGAACAACAAATATGATGAAAAACATTGTGGGCAATTCTCTCAGAGAAGGAAATGAAATTTATGAAGGGATTTTAGAGTCCTAATCACAAACAGTTTAAAATTCCTTCAGAATTTTCATTTCCCTTTCTGAGAGAGTCCTAATGTCGCAAATGTTGGAGCCCCTGGTGGCACAATGGGTTAAACCCTTGTGCCGGCAGGACTGCTGACTGACAGGTTGGTGATTCGAATCTGGGGAGAGCGGGTGAGCTCCCTCTGTCAGCTCTAGCTCCATGTGGGGACATGAGAGAAGTCTCCCACAGGATGGTGAAACATCAAACATCCAGGGGTCCCCTGGGCAACGTCCTTGCAGACGGCCAATTCTCTCACACCAGAAATGACTTGCAGTTTCTCAAGTCGCTCTTGACATGAAAAAAAAAAATCACAAACACTGAAAATACCAATATAAATTGCAGAAAACTCTGAAAACCATTTGGATTTTGTTTAGACACTGAAATTCTTTATCACAACACACATATAAACTTTTTATTAGCTTCGTTCTTCATAAGAATCTTTCTCTGGAGCAATGGCAACATTCTGACTTACCCACACATATTTTTCATGCAGGAGAGGCTTCATTTGAAAATTTTAAGAAGTTTACAAGCACTCATTAAAGCAGGGAACACCTTATGGCATGATGAATGCTATTGTATTTAACATAGGCTGATGTAATTTGCCTGAAGTCAAACCATAATTCATATGCAGATATTACTAATCTGCTTTGATGCTGAGGCCCCCTTCAAAATTTACAGTAAGTACAAAGCATTAACCATTGATCTAATGCAAGCCATTTTAAAATGTGTGGAACCACTCCAAAGCAATGATTAACTGAATTTCAATTAGTTTTCAATAAAGTTTTGATAAACCCAGTGTGATTCACATGTCAGACTAGGACATGGGAGATCCAGAACCATGAAATTCATTTACTGCCCTTTGCTTAGTCACTCTCTTTCATCCCCACTTGCCTTACGGGAAATATATTCAGGGTAGCCACGTTGGCTACACAGCAAAATAAAACAAAGTCCACAGAGGAGTGATACCTTTATTGACCAACCAAAATGCACAAAATACATCATAAAAGCTTTTGAAGCTCCACTGCTTCTTTCGTCAGGCAAAAAGATAAAAACATCCTGTGATCACAGGAGGAGTTACTTTGCTTCTGGGAATGGAGTTTACATTTTATGTCCCTTTGTCCCGGTTCCCAGGTGGTCCAAGCCAGAGTGGCCTCTGCTTGCATTGAGATCCCCCCAGAACAACCAAACTACAACAAAAACAAGATCTGATGTAGGTGATCAAGATGTAGGCCTGTGATACTGACATTGTCACATTTCTTCTGTTGTATGATTTCAAACATCATTTTCCTGAAGAAGAAGGGAGTTTTGAAAGCTTGCATGATGTGTTTTCTGCATTTTGGTTGGTCCAATAAAGGTAGCACTGGCTCATCTATAATTCCAAGTATTCCATGGCAAGTCCAGAGAAGCAATACTTTGAACTTGACCTGAAAGTGATCACACACTCTGAGAACCTCCTTCCTCTTTATTTTATTTTATTAAGTTTATTTTCATTCCTTTCTGCAGAACTGACCATTGTTTTGGATCAGGGGTCCCCAAACTAAGGCCCGGGGGCCGGATGCGGCCCTCCAAGGTCATTTACCCGGCCCCCGCCCTCAGTTTTATAATATAATATTTTTATATCAGTTTTAATAACATAATATATTGTATATACATATAATATTTATAATAATATGTTATACAATATAACTAATAATAATATCATATAATAATATTAATTATATGTTATATATTATGTATTATATAATAGTATAGTGGTATAGTTCAATATAGTAATATATAATGCTAATATTGTGCTATGCTAATAATATAATATATTGTATGTACTCAGCTGCTCTGAGTCCCCTTCAGGGTGGGAAGGGTGGGATATAAATGTAGTAAATAAATTCAGTAAATAAATAATTAATTTTAGATTTAGGCTTGGCCAAAGTCTGAAATGACTTGAAGGCACATAACAACAACAATCCTAATTAACTTGACTTTCTCATTAGCCAGTAGCAGGCCTACACTTTCCATTGAAATCCTGATAGGTTTATGATGGTTAAAATTGTTTTCATTTTTAAATATTGTATTGTTCTTTCGTCATTGTTGTTGTTGCACTACAAATAAGACATGTGCAGTATGCCTAGGAATTTGTTTGTATTTTTTTTTCAAATGATAATTCGGCCCCTCAACAGTCTGAAGGATTATGGACCGGCCCTCTGCTTAAAAAGTTTGAGGACCCCTGGTCTAGATGGCTTTTGGAGGTCTCTTTGCTTACCTATGGTCTTATGAGATCGTCTAGATCAGGGGTCCCCAAACTAAGGCCCGGGGGCCGGATGCGGCCCTCAAAGGTCATTTACTTGGCCCCCGCCCTCAGTTTTATAATATAATATTTTTATATCAGTTTTAATAATATAATATTGTATATACATATAATATTGATAGAAATATTATAATGTAATACAATGTAATACTAATAATAATACCATATAATAATATTAATTATATATTATATATTACATGTAATATTACTAATAATATTACAATACAGTGGTATAATTCAGTATAGTAATATATAATGCTAATATTGTTCTATGCTAATAATATAATATATTGTATATAGATATAAATTGTAAGCCGCTCTGAGTCCCCTTCAGGGTGAGAAGGACAGGATATAAATGTAGTAAATAATAAATAAATAAATAAATAAATAAATAAATAAAAATTTGATTAGGCTCACCCAAAATCTGAAATGACTTGAAGGCACACAACAACAATAATCCTAATTAACTTGACTATCCTGTTGGCCAGAAGCAGGTCCACACTTCCCATTGAAATCCTGATCGGTTTGAGTTGGTTAAAATTGTTTTTATTTTTAAATATTGTATTTTTCTTTCGTTGATGTTGTTGTTGTTTTTGCACTACAAATAAGACATATACAGTGTGCATAGGAATTTGTTCATTTTTTTTTTCAAATGATCATTCGGCCCCTCCACAGTCTGAAGGATTGTGGACTGGCCCTCTGCTTTAAAAGTTTGAGGACCCCTGTTTTGGATAGACCACATCCATTCTAAATGATTAAATATGGTTTTCTGTGGGCGAGCAGATGGCGACTACTGGATAGCATATGTTCTGTATCTGATAGAGCTGATGTCATCTATCCAATGCAATTTTCTGAATCAGCACCCCAAATAACCAAACCAATTCTAAAGTTGACCAACAACTGATTTGTAACCCTTATGGTACTAATGTGGGAGAATGTCCCTGGTCAAAGGGGTCCCTGGTCAAAGTGGTCTCTCTGTTCAAGTTGTTCCTGGTCAAAGTGGGCCCTGGTCAAAAAAAGGTTGGGAACCACTGCACTAGAGGATGGCCACAAAACTCCAGGAGAGCTCCTATCCATTTCCAGGCACCTTTGATGACTGTGGTAATGGAGGACAACATGGGCCTGATCCATCCTCTTTTCCCTGAGCTGCTGAGTGCAGGGAAAAGCGGGTGGCAAGCAACCGCCTGTGTGGACAGCTAACCAATTCTCATTAGAAGCGATCATGCTGCTTACACACTGCCCAAAGTGTGGTCTGCTTCCAATTTTTGATGAATCCCTGGAGCATTTTTTGACTATTGTTGGACATCCGGGAAGGGCATCTGCTTCAAGTTTTAGGGCTAGTGAAGACAGGCCTACTTTTTGTGGTTTTTTAAAGGCCCCATCTACATAGGCATATAACGCTATTTCACAATGCAGTTTAACCACATTGAACTGAATTATATGGCAGTACAGACTCATTTAATGAAATTCAATACAGTTAAATTGCATCATGAAACTGCATTATATGGCAGTGTATATTCATGGGGCCTCAGACTGTGGTGAGGATAAGCCAATGAGGAGGACAACCATGTTTATTTGGAAGGGAGACAGGGCATAGATGAACCAATGTGTGAAAATTAAATAAGCCACCCACAAATAACAGAAAATAACTAAACAGAACCTTTAAATAGGCGAGTGTGTAATAAAGTAATTCATTGTCACAGTTATTTTAAAGGAATCCAAAAATAATTATATCAAGATTATTTAATTTGTTCTTTCATTTACACCTATGTGCAGTGCACATGTCATGATAGAATATGTTGATGTGCAGAAACGGCTGTAAATAAAAAGGAAGCTACACTGTTTTTGCACATCAACATATTCCATCATGATACATCAGAAATCATGGAAACTTTGATCCATTTTGGACTTGTGCTTTGAACAGTGACTTTCCATTCAAACACTGCCATTTTATTCAGTGATACAACACCATTGTGTGGAATTCCTCACCACAGGACTTGCTGCAGTGCTTTCAAAGGCAACTTGACTTAGCTTGAACAGTAGGAGCTAAGTGTTTTTCATTAATTTTATTAATGCCTGACTAATGAAGACAGATGTCAGATGGGAACCAGTTTATCCAGATAGTCTAAGGTGTTATTTGACTACCCAATTTATTAATGATAGTGATTCATTGTGATGACAATGGAGAAAAACAGATGACTTAGAATTTATGATGAGGTAATTCTGCATCTATCAGCCTTGGTAATGAATTACTATTTTCCCACCCTCTCTTGACCTAATTTTCCGAAGCATATACCTGTATTAAACATTGTGTTGAGGATGTTCTCTATTAATCTTCTAAATTCCCTACCAGTTTCTAGACAGGCATCAAATGGTGAATGAAAAAAATAAGTTGCAGATGAGCCACTATCCAGATGAGTTATACACAAGAGTATAGTGTATTGGTTTAAATTTGCTTAGATTGATTTATTTAAAAAATAACGAATTTTCACACAACTGTAAATTGTGTGAACTGCTATAATAGTGTCACATGAAAGAAACCTGTGTTGACAATGAAAAATGGTTACCTATATTACCATTTGGAATATTTAAAAACCCCAAATAGGAAATCCTAAATGTATTAACTCGAAAGTAAACTCAACTGAATTAAGCAGACCTAGAAAAAAAACCTCTGAGTATTTCTTGGATAAGAAAACTGTGTGAAATTGATGAAGTCACCATAAGTACTTGAAGTTGCAGACACATTCCAGATAGGCCACAAGCTATGTATGTATTTATGTACATAATCTTATCAACAACATGACACAATGACATAATATATTTTATTTTTACTGAATAAACAATACATTTGCCAGACATTGCATATTATTTCCTTACAAAGAAAGATTTTCAGGGTTTATAAGAAATTTTCTGTGCATAGGTTCATGGTACGGGAAATAACAATGAATTTACCATTTAGTTAAAACATCTTTCCATAGGTTCAGATGTCACCTTGGAGAAGAAGGAAAGTCCTTTCTGTCATCGATGAAATTAATAAAAGGAAACCATATTGAAAATAAGCTTTGTTCTGACTAGTCATTTATATCATCTTGTACAGTAGATGTTAGTTTTTCCATAAATGCTGTTTCCCAATATTTTTATACCAGATTTCAGTATAGAGGTACTCCAGTTTTCTTCCAGTTTTGAACTGATATCAATCTTTCAAGAAAACACAAATAATAATCAGATTTTTATGACTGACCGTTGTCACAGAATATAGACCACCACCTTATTTTTGGGTCAACAGGTTTGTAATTTGACTTAATTTCAAAAATATGTTTTCCCAAAATCCAGAAATATTGGGACATTTCCACCACATGAGGAAACATGTATCCAGTGCCCCACAGTTCCTCAAGGATTTTTAGATGAGAGTTTGAGTACATATTTCATTGTGATTGTGGTCAGATACCAACAATTATTTTAAAGGCATGTTCCCTCATATGAAAAAATACAGATTTTATTGGAAGATTTCTCTAAAATATTTTTTATTTAAAGATTGCCACATTTGTATGCAGAACAATATCCGGGGTTTTCTTGAAGATCTTAGGGTCTGGGTATGTTGATTCAATCAATATACAGTAGAGTCTCACTTATCCAATATTCTGGATTATCCAGCACATTTTTGTAGTCAATGTTTTCAATACATCGTGATATTTTGGTGCTAAATTCGTAAATACGATAATTACTACCTAGCATTACTGCATATTTAACCACTTTTTCTGTCAAATTTGTTGTATAACATGATGTTTTGGTGCTTAATTTGTAAAATCATAATCTAATTTGATGTTTAATTGGCTTCTCCTTAATCTCTCCTTGTTATCCAACATATTTGCTTATCCAACATTCTACCAGCCCGTTTATGTTGGATAAGTGAGACTCTACTGTATTACAAATTTTGGACACCAAATCTTTAATGCTTCATAAGAATTTTGTATTAATATTTTACATTTGCTCTAAAGATCAGGCAGTAGAATTCTAAACCACTCTATTCAGAATTACATCCCACTGAATTTAATAGGACTTACTTCTGGGAGATGTGTATGTGTGTGCATACCTGTAGTCTTATTATGCCAGTTATTATTACTGACTTTATAGTTATTAAGGAAGGGTATCCAATTTTGTTTTTACCATGAAAATTACAAAGGAGATTTTTGCTCAATAAATTATTGAGAAATGTAAAAATGAATTCCAGGGTAGTTCAGTCAAATATGAATTCAGTGTGATTCACAATAATATGTACCCAATCATCATCATCATCATCCAAACCAAATGCCACCACAAAGGCCAAAGATAAAAGCAGCAGACATGTATGTATGGACAGCTTATATTTAAAAATCTTGATTAATAAATATGTCAGAGAAGCGTGAGAAAGGCATGCTGTGAGCAAGAACCAAACTAAATAAGCCCTTTTCCTGAGTGACCTCCAAAGGGATAGGGTACCAGGAGAAGATGCGAAAGTTGATGTTGTGGCATTGTTTCTGACTTATGGTGATTCTGAGGTATACTTAATACAGGGTTTTCCTGGCAAGGTTTGTTCAGAGGGGGTTTGAGATAGCACATTACTTGAGAAGGGAACATAGTAGTAGTTTTTTTTAGATTTCTGAAGATGAATCTGCACTGTAGATGTAATGCGGCTTGACACTATTTTAACTTGCTTCCATGGCCCAATGCTATGGAATCCTGGGAGTTGTATCTTTAGAACTTTAGCTTTCTCTGTCAAAGAAGACTTGGCAAATTACAACTCTAAAGATTCCATAGCATTGAGCCATGGAAGTTAAACTGGTGTCAAACTACATTAATTCTGCAGTGTAGAAATACACTGAGATGCCTCCTGAGCAGTTCCATTCCTCTGATTTATTCAGGGCTGGCCCTAGGAAATTTTCAAGTGTAAGCGAACAAAATTTTGGCGCCCCCCCCAAGCCAATCACTGAAAAATAAAAGCGTTGGATAAGCGAAAATGTTGGATAATAAGGAGGGATTAAGGAAAAGCCTATTAAACATCAAATTACATTATGTATTTACAAATTAAGCACCAAAACATCATGTTTTACAACAAATCAACAGAAAAAGCAGTTCAATACATGGTAATGTTATGTAGGAATTACTATATTTGCGAATTTAGCACCAAACATTGAACTGGGATATACTGCAGTGTAGACTCAGATAACCCAGTTCAAAGTAGATATTGTGGGTTATTCTGCTTTGATATTCTGGGTTATATGGTTGTGTGGAAGAGCAGTGAGGGTCCTTCCACACAGCCATATAACCTAGAATATCAAGGCAGATAATTAAAAGGCCACCAAAAGGGAATCTGGCCCCCGGTATTAAAAAAAAACTCTAAAATCAGGACAGTAAATAAAGAACACTCTGAAAACAGGGGAAATCCAGACAGGAAACAATCAGGGTCAGCTAACACCTCCCAACCAAGGATATCCCCAGGGAGGAAGCAGCTAGGCTTTGAATCTGCAAGGCCATTAAATGCTAATCAAACTGGCCAATTTGCAACATTCACACTAGCCTCAAACAGACAAGAGCTCTTTCTCCCACCCTGGACTTTCCACAGATATATAAACCCCTAGCTTCCAACAGACCTCACAACCTCTCAGGATGCCTGCCATAGGTGTGGGTTAAGACGGGCCTGGCCCCGGAGGCGGGCCTGGCCCCGGGCCAGGCCCCGAAGGTGGCCACAGGCCGAAGACGGCCACAGGCCCTGAAGGTGGTTACAGGCCCTGAAGGCGGCCACAGGCCGAAGGTGGGCCCACGTGCGAAGGCGGGCCCTGGCCCGATGGCAGGCGCAGGCCCGAAGGCAGGCCCAGGCCCGAAGGTGAGCGGAGTAACCCTGGGAGGAGGAGGCAGGGGGTGCATGCTCATGCATGCACACATGTGCGTGCATGTGGGAGCGCCTCAACTGCGCCCCTAGAGGATGGCGCCACAGGCAACTGCCTAATTTGCCTCGCAGTTGAACAGACCCTGGATTTATTTCCTTCAATGCCCTAAGTCATGTACAGAACTTCAGTTAGTGTGCAGCCTATACAAGCTACAAAAAGAAAGAAATGATAACAGCAACAACAATTGTTGTTTCATTCAGTTGCTTCCGACTCTTTGTGACCTCATGGACCAACCCATGACAGATCTCCCTGTTGGCCGTCACCACCCCCTAGCTCCTTCAAGGTCAAGCCAGTCATTTCAAGGATACCATCCACCCTTTTTGCCCTGGCCCCTCTTCCTTTTTCCTTCCTTTTTCCCCAGCATCATTGTCTTCTCCAAACTTTCCTGTCTTCTCATTAAGTGGACAAAGTACTTCACCTTTGCCTCTAATATCCTTCCCTCCAGTGAGGAGTCAGGCTTGTTTCCTGGAGTATGGACTAGTTGGATCTTCTTGCAGTCCAAGGCACTCTCAGATTTTTCCTCCATCACCAATGGCACCCATCTATTGTGCTTAGGAAAAAAAGTTTGGCAAGGGAAATACAGTCAGTGAAGCAAGCAGAGTTGTGATTTATGCATCTGGCATTTGGTACAAAGCAACTCAAGGGGCTTCAGGAGAAGCGCCTTTACTGTCTTCAGAAGTTAAAAAAAACTTCCACAACCAATCTGCATGATTCTTTCATTCTTTCCTTCAACAAAACATCTTTCTGTGTGAATACTACAAGAATGATGTAAAATCTTCAGTCTGTTCTCACGGAATTGGCGCCACAGACCTTTGTCCATGAGGCCCAGACTATATGCAGCTCTGAATTAAATGTACTTAAAAAAATTTGCTGTGGGTGATTACAAAACATAGCCAGAAACTGAAGTAGAAGAGTCATGCCAGAAGGCAACATTTGAT
Source organism: Anolis carolinensis (assembly GCF_035594765.1). NCBI lineage: Eukaryota > Metazoa > Chordata > Lepidosauria > Squamata > Anolidae > Anolis > Anolis carolinensis. The sequence goes on from NC_085841.1 coordinate 253,430,470, forward strand.
TAACTCTTTCAGCTTGGGTAGCCTTTCTGCCGAAGAATGAAACCTGTACCTTCTCCCAACTTTTTTTTCCTGCAGAAAAAAGGCACCTGAAAGTGCACATTCAAGGGGAAATCTGCCAGAGGGAAGAAGCATAAAGAATGCTCTCCGGGTTTTGGGTCCTCCACTTTTGATTGTTGCAATGCTTGTGTGTGTCTCTGCGGTTGCATTTTTAAAGGAAGGTTGTTGCATTTGCTCTCAGGCATGGGGTGTGCCAAGCTAATATATTTAATAGCACTCATTTTTAAGCCAACTCTCTAAATGTATCATTAACTCTATGTCTCATGAACTTAACAAAGTATGTGTGATTGCAAATTAGGTGCACAATTTAATTTTATAGCACTGTTTAGTTGCCTGGACACCACAGGAATATCTCAAAACACATGGTTATATTGGGTTTGTTCAGTTGCCCAGTGTGATTTCTATTAGTTTATTTGGAAGGTAATCATTCCAAATGATTGCATTCCAACTTGCCCAAATGGCCAAGAGGAGGCATCTAAACTGAAAATGTACTGAATTTTAGGCATGGGTGAATTAATCAGAATCGTCATAAATCGGAATAAAATTGTATTTATTCTGATTTCTGAACGGGGTTCTGATGCGCGTTAGCATTTTGGAATTAACCCACGATTTCAAGGCATTGGAGCCCATTCATTCAATGGGCTCGTTATTTTGTTCGATATGAGAAAGCATTTTGGAAGCAACCAAACTTTCTTTGCAGGGAGGAGCAGCCTTTGGGTTCAAGCAAGACCCTCTCTTGGTTTGTGTGTTTGTTTGTTTGGCCTCATCAAGGCACTGCGTGTCCTATCATTTCCAAAAACCCTCTCTGCTGCTGGTGTACTGTTCCTGGTTGATACATGTCATTTCCTAATTGGTTCTGTCACAAAAAACATTATAAAACTTTATTACACTGCCAAAACTTTGTCTTTGTGGAAGGGACATCATGCTATGATAGCACATTATGGTTTGCTGACTGTCTGCCCACCAATTTAAGAGTTTCAGCCATAAAAACAAAGTTTCTGAAGTAGAACAATGACTTTTAAAGTCAAGATAACCCAAAGAACCAGGAACAGATTTCTGCAATTATTAAAAAATGTTTTTTATATAAACTAAGAAAATTTTCCATAAATCAGAGGATAAGGGAAATGTTCTGAAATTTGGTGAGCTAGCAGTGGTAAATGTGTTCTACCACTGTAGCAAGTTTAATCAGGATAGCTAAAAAAATGAGGGCGAGAGAGTCCTCTAAAGCTCCCTCCTCAGTGCTGTTTTTTGCTATTGTGCATGCGCTTTGCCATTAACAAATTAATTACGAATATTCAGAAGTTTCAGAAAGTTTCAAATTTTTTGCTTCAAAATTTGGAAATGACTTTAGAGACAAAGCACCAGCACCCCTACTTTCGAACAGAGTTTAGAACCATTTTTTCCTGAATCGCACATGCCTGAATTTAAACCCACTTCAGCATATAGATATTAAAAATTGTTTAGAACTGTACTTGCCCAAGAAGTAATTTTACTTCTTGGGAGAAGAGCAATGACTAACCTCTATAAAATAGTGAAGAGTAGAGACATCACACTGGCAACGGAGGTCTGCATAGTGAAAGCAATGGTATTCCCTGTAGTAACCTATATGCAAGAGCTGGACCATAAGGAAGGCTGAGCAAAGGAATATAGACACTTTTGAACTCTGGTGCTGGAGGAAAATTCTGGTAGTGCCTTGGACAGCAAGAAGATCCAACCAGTCCATACTCCAGGAAATAAAGCCTGGGTGCTCACTGGAGGGAAGGATATTAGAGGCAAAGTTGCAGTACTTTGGCCACATGAGAAGACAGGTAAGCTTGGAGAAGAGAATGATGCTGGGGAAAAGAAGGAAAAAGGAAGAGGGGCTGACCAAGGGCAAGATGGATGGATGGTATTCTTGAAGTGACTGGCTTGACCTTGAAGGAGCTGGAGGTGGCCACGGGCGACAGGGAGGTCTGGCATGGGCTGGTCCATGAGGTCACGAAGAGTCGGAAGCAACAGAACGAATAAACAACAACATACTTGCCCTGTTCAGAGAAGGCAATAGCAAGAAAACCTAATGATAGGTTCACCTTAAAGTTGACATAAGTCAGATAAACACCAACAACTTTGTCCTGATCTAGCTTTGTGTTGAAGACCTAGTGGTGTCGTCAGGTTTTTCAGTACATTGGAATACCGCCAATTTCTGGGCCTGAATATATTGCACAAAATTTCTCTAACTTAAAATGATACATTTTAATATATTGGGTTTATGGTTCCCGTCCCGTTGATCAGGTCATGTAAGTGTTATTTATTTCTATAATTGTATTTTTACTTTGCTTAATAATGTGTTATTATGTTTGCTATGTAATGTTTGTGTTGTTTTTATGATTGGAAACCGCCCTGAGTCCCATCCGGGAGATAGGGCGGTATATAAATAAAGTATTATTATTATTATTATTATTATTATTATTATTATTATTATTATTATTATTATTATGTTGACATTGCAGTTGTACCTCAGCTTTCCCCTCACATTGTTCTTTCATAATCCCTTTCTTGGGCTGGATCTACACAGAAGAATTAATTCAGTTTGACACCACTTTAACGGCCATGGCTTAATGCTAAGGAATTGTGAGGGTCATAGTTTGGCAAGTCACCAGCTCTCTGGAAGAGAAGGCTAATTATTAATTTTGCAGTATAGATGCACCCCTATTTTTTTTCTGCCAGCAGATCTATTGGAAAATGTGAAAGATAGTAGTGGATCTCTCATACAAAACAATCAAAAGAAGCCGAACAACAACTAATCTGATGACCGCCTACTCACTGCATCTGGTAGAAAAGGAAACCAGCTTAATCTTCTTTTTAAAAGTTATACATTAGCTTTATTTACTAACTACTTATGCACACCTTAATGGAGGGAAGAAAGAGAAGAAGAAAATAATGGCTGCAGGTTAGAGCAATACCCAAAGACAGCGGGTGTGGTAAAAGTGGACTAACAGGAAGGTAGCAAGGATACAAGCTAGTAATTAATAAGTATACCCAAGCAAAAATAATTAACTCTAACAAGACATTAGTCAGCAGAGCTGTTCTACTGGCAGACTAAGTTGTCAGCAGACCTTTTGAGATCAGCCAGAGGCAGAGGATTCTGCCACCAGTAGAGCATCTCTGTTGACAGATGGGGATTTCTGATAACAGAAGAGGTCTGTGCCTTATCCTAACACCTATAGCCATCACATCTTCATTAAAGTTGTGCTGCCTATTTCACAGACTGCAACTTCATAAAACAAACTCCATCAAACATAGTAAATTAATTTTATTTTGTAATAACCAGAAACAATTCTGCTCATGGTCTGTCTGAATTCTTTAATTTAATTAATAGCCCATCTTTCTCCTAGTTCAGGATCCAAGGTGGCATACAAGCAATTAAAAGCTGAGCACAGCTAAAAAATAATTATTTGTAAAGACGAAAACAATTAAACAACTGTTCGTTTAAAAACATAAAAATATGAAGAATAATTAATACATAGCACCCTGCCATTAAATTTTCTGTTTGCCATATGAATCGCTTTTTTTGTAATTGAGCCTTTCCTTTCAGAGCGAAACTCACACTAATGATTGCAGCAGTGAAATAGCCTGATTTGACAGGATGGATGAAGGCATCTCCTCCTTAGAGGACATTGTGCTACAGGCAGAGTGAAACAGGTAAAGAAGCAGAATGAAGTGATTACCTTCAGGCAGAACCTCAATCAAGAGCAGAAGTGTGTCTTCCTGACCCTTGGCTGACCGCAGCAGCTCACATGCATGGGGCAGGGGGTGCATCTACACCAGGCATGGGCAAACTTCATCCTCCAGGTGTTTTGGACTTCAACTCCCACAATTCCTAGCAGCCAGTAGGCTGTAAGGAATTGAGGAAGTTGAAGTCCAAAACACCTGGAGGGCCAAAGTTTGCCCATGCCTGATCTACACTGTCAAATTAGTGCACTCATCTCAAATAAATTATATCTCTAAAATGTCATGGAAAATACTGTGAGGATACTAAAGCAGATTGCACATCCAAAATGCCATTGTAATGATAAATAATTTGGGCAAAGACTCATATTAACAAACCATTATGTAATTAGTAAGGGTAATTATTATTGGCACCAACACTATCCAAACTTCATTGATATTTATAAATACAGTAGGCCCACGTAGTACACCAGGGATCTGTTGTAAGACTTGCAATGTGATTTGTTTATATAATCTGAAAACCTGAAATTAGTTGCCGTATGTCGTGGGCTTCCAGCCAAAGCATACCAGAAAATCATGTGATGCCTAGAAAACTCTAAGCCTCCAGTGCAATTCTATGGTCAACTTATGGCAAAACTTAACCATAGAATCCTGCTTCAGATCTAGAAAGAACACTACTTTGATGCATTGCTAGGTCCTCCTGTGATATTCCATGGTTGGTGAAGCTCTTTGCATATGACTGAACCTGCGTTGAATTAGTTCACGTAATAAGCAGGCTTACTTCATTAATACTAACATACTGCTTTCCTTTCAAAACAAAGCCTTCTTTCCATAGATGCAGCCAGCCAAATGTTGCTCTCTTGCTTCTTAAAATTTGTCTCCTTTTCTCATTAGTATTTCTGCTGTGACTTTTTCTTTCTATATTAGGTGACCAAATTAAATCCAGCTTTTGAAAAGACTTTGCCCCATTGATTTGTATAATGGAATCATATTTTCTGCACTATATCCATTCCCCTCTTCATGTAGCCTAACATCTAATTTACAGTCTTGACTGCCTCTCTCTATTGAATCTGAAGATATGTCTTCATTGAGCTGCTTGTCCACAATGACACCAAGATCGGAGAAGTTTACAACTAATTCACCTCCAATCACTGTGCAAGAGTAATTTAATGTGCACTTTCAAAAGTGAATTACTTTATAGGAAACAGAATTCAAACTGCCAGTATACTATCTCATGTTCTGATTTCACTACGTGTTTCCCAAGAATATGGAAACTAGTTTTCACTAATTTTTATCCTCCTGCAAATTGATTAATACATTCAGCCATAGCGTTTATTCCATTGGGCACTCCATTATGTTGCTATTTCATACAGCAAGCTGGTCATTTATTCAGTGTGTGTGTGTGTGTGTTTGTGTGTGTGTGAGTGTGGTCTTTATCTCTTAATTTTAATCCATGACAGAATTTAAGGTCTTAATTCATCATTTAAGATTTTTTCTTAATAGATATTTTTGTGCAACATTATCAAGCCTTAGGGAGTCTAAATAAATTATATTAATCAGCTCTCAGCAACTCATGAGAGAAAGACAGAGAGAGAGAGACTGAATGTCTCCCTTACATAGTAAGTCATGTGGCTTTTTTTCTCACATGAATTAAAACACAGAGACTGAGAAGTTACTTTGAAACAGTAAATGGGTACCTTTATAATCCAGAGTCTCTCTCCCATGCAATTTGTTACCATTGTTTAAAAAGTCACTTTTCATTTTCCATTTCTCAAGAGTAACTAAAATATTTCCTTTTTGGTTACCTAAAAAAATTGGGAGTGCTACAGGTCTCTGATATGTAGTACAAAGTGTAGTATCCTGCATACCTTGTAGTTATCTCAGCAACCACAGAAGAATGCAAGTTCTTTGGTCAAATACATGTTGGGATTAGAAAGTGGACCTACCATCTGGGCATAGCTAATATTTTTAATTAAATACAGGTTTCAGGGATATCTATTCTGAACAACAACAGTATGTTTACAATTAATGAAAGTTAGTTTCATTCAAGCTGGTTCACTGAAAATGTAGCCATTCTCTTCCCTTTTCTATTTTTTCTATACATTTTAAGGATACCATCCAGACTGACACAGAAGAAAAGAGATTGCTAGAGAGGCAGTCCAACCCTTTTTACTGCTATCCTCCTTCCACACAAAAATTAAATACCTCCCCTTCCCAATTTTCTGAGGTTTTGATCCAGGACTCTGTGATATTTTGCCAGCCCAGCCAATTTTGAAGGTGGAAAGAGGGATCAATCATATATGATACCAATGACCTTATCCCACTATAATATTCCATTCTGTTTACTTATCATCTTCATATGCTGGCAAAACGGAGGCCATCCCATGATGCAGTTGTTGCCCCTCAGCAGGAGTTCACCTTGCTCATAGCACCCACCAAGAATCCAAATGTGATAGTAAAACAGTTTAATGATAAAAATACATATAAAAAGGGGGGGGGGACACCATAAGAAATTGAAAGGGTAAAATCCAAGAGTTAATACAGGAAGCAAGTCACACACGGAATAAGCCAGACCATACTGGTACAGTAGAGTCTCACTTATCCAACATAAATGGGCCAGCAGAATGGTGGATAATAGGCTTGCTCAAATAATTCGATTTCCCCGTTACCCGTTATTAATTCGTTATTTTCGTTTGTTTTGAAGCAATATACGGCCTTGATTGTCCACACGTCTGGATATCGCGGTTTCGAATCGCGAGAGGCCGTTTTTTCTTATTTCGTTGTTTTTTTCGTTAGGAAAAAAAAGCTTTTGCAAATCACCCAAACTCCCACCATTCAGGCCCTTTCCTTTTGCCCCTCAGCAAAAGGGGCGTCACGGGCTCAGCCAATGGGAGGGGGCGAGGGGCAAGGAGGCCGAGGAGGAGGAGGAAGACGGAGGGGGGAAATGGCCGCCGCCGCCGCCTCGCCTCAGCTCAGGCCTGGTGTCTCTCTGTGAGGCGGGAAGGCGGCGGATGGAGCCGGAAATGGAGAGACCGAGAGAGACAGAGAGGGGCCCGGTGGTGAGGTTTTGACGTCTGTGCGAAGCTAGGCAAGTGGGGTTTATATATCTGTGGAAGGTCCAGGGTGGGAGAAAGAACTCTTGTCTGTGGGAGGCAAGTGTGAATGTTGCAATTGGTCACCTTGATTAGCATTGAATAGCCTTGCAGCTTCAGAGCCTGGCTGCTTCCTACCTGGGGGAATCCTTTGTTGGGAGGTATTAGCTGGCCCTGATTGTTTCCTGTCTGGAATTCCCATTTTCTGGGTGTTGTTCTTTTACTGTCCTGATTTTAGCTTTTCTGTAGCTAAAAATGCATATAAAATTGATTCTATAGGGAGGATAAATGATTGGATTTCAACTCCTACAGCTTGGCTTTCTCTGCCAATAATGGTACCCATCTTGGATATTGTAAGGGATTTATTATTATTATTATTATTATTATTATTATTATTATTATTATTATTATTAGACCTTGCTCCCAGGAAGGTGCCTTCGCTGTGGCTCCCAACTTATCTATCTATCTACCTTTCCACATATTCTCCACATTGTGTGTATGTGTATGTATATTATATATATATTATATACATGAGCCCCGATGGCGAAGTGTGTTAAAGCACTGAGCTGCTGAACTTGCAGACCGAAAGGTCCCAGGTTCAAATCCCGGGAGCAGAGTGAGTGCCCGCTGTTAGCTCCAGCTTCTGCCAACCTAGCAGCTTGAAAACATGCCAATGTGAGTAGATCAATAGGTACCGCTCTGGCGGGAAGGTAATGGCACTCCATGTAGTCATGCCGGCCACATGACCTTGGAGGTGTCTATGGACAACACTGGCTCTTGGGCTTAGAAATGGAGATGAGCACCAACCCCCAGAGTCAGACATGACTGAACTTAACGTCAAGGGATACCTTTACCTTTACCTATACACACACACACACAAACACACACACACATATGCAGGGACTATATATATATATATACACAATATATATCACACACACACCAATTTAACAAAGTTTCAGCCACAAAAACAAAGTTTCTGAAGTAGAACAATGACTTTCACAGTAAAGACAACCCAATTTAACAGGAAATAAGACTTTCAAACCAGGAACAGATTTCTGCAATTATTAAAAAATGGTTTATTATAAAAGCTATGAAAATTCGCCAAAAATCAGAGGATAAGGGAAACATTCCAAATTTTGGTGAGCTATCAGTGTTAAATGTGTTCTCCCACTGTACCAAGTTTGAAGAAGATAACTCAAAAAATGAGGGTGGGAGAGTCCTGTAAAGTCCTCTCCCTCTGTGCTGTTTTTGGGAATTGCGCATGCGTGTCCGCCATTAACGAATTAATTTAGAAAATAACGAATTTTCATTAATTTTGAAATTTTTTGGGGGCAAAATTCAGAAATACCTTCAAAAACGAAACGCTGCCCCCCTCTACTTTTGCAACGAGTTTAGAATCAAATTTTTCGTGGATCGATCAAGCCTAGTGGATAAGCGAATATGTTGGATAACAAGGAGAGATTAAGGAGAAGCCAATTAAACATCAAATTAGGTTATGATTTTACAAATTAAGCACCAAAACATCATGTTATACAACAAATTTGACAGAAAAGGTAGTTCAATATGCAGTAATGTTAGGTAGTAATTACCGTATTTACGAATTTAGCAGCAAAATATCAAAGCTGTTTCAATGAAAAGAACAGGAATCCCCAGAATCCAACATAAGAGTAAATCCAGGAAACAAGGCTTAAAACATGAACATGAATCCCAAAGTTAATCCATAAAACAAGGAGCAAAACATGAGCATGAATCCAAAGGTACTGTATTTCCATAAAACCAGCATCAAAACATGACATGAATCTTGAGTCTTGAACTAGAGCTTGAACTGGGAATAAGACAGGAGTTCTTCACATGGATAGCGATGTTGCTTTATCTATCTAACTTAAGGGCTGCAAATCATGAACACATTTCTTTGACCTTGAAGGGCCTGCTTCTGCCTCTCTTTCTCACTGATTCCTTCCTATTTCCTGCACCTGAATCTCTGCCCACTCAGAAGCAGCCTGGTATCTCTGTCTAAGCCAGCTGCTCCCTCAGATGAGCTAATGTTTTCGTGGGTTGCTAAACTCCTTGTGGGTGAAAGGTCCTCTCCTTGCCTGTTGGATTCCAAAACAATTCTACTTTCACACTCTGTCTCAGAGACTGCATGTTGCTCTAAAACTCCTTTCTTTTCTTCCCCCTCATCTGGATCTGGTTCCAGCATTCTCCTGGGCCTTAAAACCCCAGTCCCCTCATCTTCATCTGGCTGAACCATTTCTGGTGGCTGTGCATGGAAATGCGTCTTGCCAGCATGTGAAGATGGAGAGAGGACTCCTGATTGAAGAAAATAGTGGGAAGCAGAGGACAACTGGAAGGAGACAAGGAAACATTGTGGGATAGCTGGTCATCCCTGAAGACAGATCTTGCTGGGGTTAGTTGAGTTCCCATTCTATAAGATGCTTTCCTCTACTTTCCTCTGCTTTCCCCCCTTTCCTTCTGCCTGTGGGATAGAGTTTGAAGTCTCCCTGGCCTCTTTAGCATCAATCATTTGCTGAAAAAGATACCAATCCTGTCTCTTCCAGCCATATGTTCCACAAACTTCTATTTCCTCCACAATTTCTTTAAGAGCCTCTTTCTTCTCTATCTCCTACTTCGTCCCCACAATTTTCTTTGGTCTGTCTTTTCTCCACCTGGCAAAAGATGTTAACTCTCAGAATGTAGTTAGGGATTAGGTCAAGGGAGTAGGTGCTGAGGGAAGAGGGTTAAATTCTCACCAGTGTGAACCCAGCAACAAACTATAACTTGCCAATGCCAATTGGTAAGCCACTTTCAGGAAATAATTGAGCCAGTGCAAAATATTTGTTATGGTAATGCTTTCAAATAGAATGCATCTTATAGCACTCTCTACTAAATGGGCCACCTTACAATCACTCTAAGTCCTAGTAACCTACTATATGCAAAGCTAGTCTTGGGACTTGGAAGGCCAGGTACTCAATATGTGAGAATGCACCCTAAAGATAAGAATTGCTACTAAACAAAACAAATGTAATGATCATGGGCTCCTTCCTTCCTCCCTTCCTCTGCCTTTCCCCTGGGACTCTTGCCACAATGTTTGGGATATAGCTTTGTCATGCAAGGGCGTAGCACAGTAGCTGTTAGATTATGGGTTCGAGTAACATTGTTCCTGATGGATGTGTCAGATGCTATGCATTGCAGTTCTGCATTCCAACATGCAGGCTCTCTAAGGCTCTTTCCAACTGTAAATACTATGAACAAACAAACAAACACAGCTGTTAAAACCTGACCCTTCTGGGCCTGGTGGTATTATGGCTTGGGCATTAATCCAAAAAATTCTAACATTCATCTATGCTATTTATTTTGACTTGTTTATTGTTGCTGTTGTTATGTGCATTCAAGTCAACTCTGTTCCATGCTGACTCTAGCTTGTGGTTTTCTTGGCAAGATTTATTCAGAGGAGATTTGGCATTGCTTTCCTCTTAGGCTCAGAGAATATGACTTGGCCAAAGTCATCCAGTGCATTTCTGGGGCTGACTGGTGATTAAAACACTGATTGCTTGGTGTCTTGGTAAAATATTCAAGCCACAACACCATGATGAATCTAAGTTTTTGTGTATTAACATTTAACCTTTATTCCTTACAAACCAACCTGGAATATGATTGTAATAGAAAATATTATCAACAAAATCTTTCCATCAATCCTATTCACATTTCCTAGGAAGTGCAATGCCTCCATATTATTCTTACCACATATCACCATTGTGTCAATATTATCCTAATCAATGTATGAAACTGCATTTGATCAATTCTGCTTTTATACTGGGTTTGCTATAATGTTTTAATGTAGATTGAGTTCAAGACTATACTTTTTCTGTTTCAGAGGAATTATTAATGGACAATGGAACACTGACAGTTGAAACTAGCAGAAAGTAGAGGTGCGTGCAAAATTTTTTCCTTAGTTTCCTTCGTGCTGTTGTTTTGCTGGGTTTTTTTTTGGGGGGGGGCGTTGGACTGGCTGGGTGGGCAGCTGCTGCTTGCCTCATTTTACTGCTCTGCTCTCTGCTTCGCCTTGCTAGGGATTGGAGAACAAATAGTTATGCCTGCCTGGCTGGCAGTGGCTGGCTGCAGAGAGAGTTTGTTTTAAAAATACTTTAATAACAATATCAAGTGGGTTTGGCTGGGGAGGGAGTGCTTGCTTGGCCCTTGGGAAAACTATCTTTCCCTTCTGTTCCAAGGTGTAGAGTTGTCAGTTTTCTCATCCCCACTCAGCCCTACAGAACTACCTCAATCTTTCCTTCCTTCATCGCTGCTCAGTGCACACTGCACATGCTATAGCATACAGGTTCACGTCCTCTGGGTTGTGGGTATTTTTTTCTCACGTGTAGACCTTTGAGAGGGAGATTGGCTCTATCTGGCCATTCTCCCTAAGCCTTTTGGAGGCACATGTGGATCAGCCCTTGGGAAAACTACCTTTCCCTTCTGTTCCAAGGTGTAGAGTTGGCAGTTTCCTCATCCGGGGAAAAATACAAACGTTTTAAAAGTTGGTGGGCTAAAAGGGATCGATATGTCCTCAATGTGTGGCGATTTCACCCCTCTAGCCCTAAATCTGAGCAGAGGGCGAGCCCCTGAAGTCCTCCCATTGCCACCAATGGCATGAAAATGTTAATGTTCTTTGTTAGCGAGATAAAAATTTGTGTTGTATAGGCAGCCAATTTTCGTTAGCATGACACAAATATGAGAATGAGACAACACAAATGAAACTACACAAAACAAACAGCAATTGCATACAAATGAACAACACTAGCAGAAAGTAATTGTAGACCTCTAGAAATGGCAATGGATTACAGAATTTGCTGTCCAATAACATCAAGAGGACCACAATTGACCACTTTTACTTTGTAGTTCTGATTGGAAAAAAAAACCTGTGCATCCATTGAAAAGATTTCAAAATACATTTTAATACATGATCAAACATTTGTACTTTAGAAATAGAAACTTCAAGATCAATGTTCTCGGGGAAAGACAGGAAGTGGTGGCTGATGGCTTATATTTAAGTGGGGTGGTAAATTCACTCTGGCTTTCTCCATGGGTCCATACCTATTCTGAGGACAGGATTCAACACCTCGGACAAGTCCTTTAGCCTCTGCAGTGGAGTCTTTAAAGCCACCTGGGAAGATAAGGGTGGTGACATTTCCTTGGGCATTTTCACACTGTACAATTATAGCACAAGGATTCCACTTTACCTATGATGGCTGGGATTTGGGATTTACAGTTTTCTAAGGCACTAGATTTCTTTAGCAGAGATTTCTAATTTTTCTTCCCATAATGGAAAAAATAGCAGAAAACAAACAAGAAAACAGTCATCTAATGACATCTTCAACATCTTTAAGTTTTGACAGAAGAACACAATTTTGTCTGACAGCAAAAAGATCCCTGCTTATAGAACTTGACACTGAAGATAACACTCTCCTCTTTGTCTGGCTTGTCCACTTACAGTGTACCACTTTACCCTGCAGCCCACAATGAGTTGATTTTACACTATAATTTACTGCAAGACTGTGGCTGCATGCAGAGTTGTGGGCTGAGTTGTATTCCTACTGCACTGAACTGTATGGAGAAATGGTTTGACCTTTATATAAATGTTCAGTACACAATGCAATAAATAAAAACCATACGTACATATATTTTCACAGTTGTTGATTCCTTGTAACACCTCCCCCTTTGGTTGCTCTAGTAATGGTAGTGCTTGGATGCAGAAAGTCTCTATAAAAGGAATGAGGTGATTTCTGCTTGCCTGAGTGCTTTTCAGGTTTCTAAATGGATAGAGAGCAGAGTTTGGAAAAGCGGCCCTGCTAAATGGGAGACGTAGTCCAAAAAGTAACTTCCCCAAGCTGGAGAGCAATATTTTGATAAAAAAAGGAACATCTCATGATATATAATAATAATAAGAACTTTATTTTTGAATCCTGCCTCCATCTCCCCGGAGGAACTTGAGGCAGCTTAGATATGACACAAAGTACCTAAAACAATGCATAAAATAAACACGCAGTACAATACAAAATAAAACTAGTAGTATATAAAACAACAATTTGAACTAAGTGCCCAATAACCTATAGTGTCAACTGTTGTAAAAACATGGCCAACTGTAAACAAGAAGAAGGGAAAGGGATAGTGCAAGTTGTAGCTACAGAACAAGGGCATGGGATGAAAGTGCTGTGCTGTATCATAATTGCGGACCATTGGGCTAGACATTCTCAAAGGCTTGTCTATACATGCAAGTCTCTCCAGAAAGAGGACAGGTTGGGGGCCTGCCTAATCTCCCTGGGGAGGGCATTCCAAAGCCAGGGGGCCACCACCGAGAAGGCCCTCTCCCTTGTCCCCACCAACTGTGTTGATGACAGCAGGACTGCGAGGAGGGCTTCCCCGGCGGTCACAAAGATAGGCAGAGCCTAAACCATTTATCCATGTATCCAAACTTTGCAGAATGCAGTGGCATGTACCATGGTGCAATGGCAACACCATGTCACAATGGTGTTGTGAAACAATGTCACAACAATGTCAAAATGAATAGAATCTCTGGGAATTCTAGGGATGTAAGAAGCATTCCCTGTGGGCTAAACAGTGAGATGGACATTTGTGATCACACCAATAGCGGCAAAAACCCCAGCTTGCATTTTAATATGTTCCATGGGGTCATGTGAACTGGCCCTGCTCAAGATTTTATATGAAAGACCGATCTAATACTGTCTGCTCAGGTTCATATGCTTTGGCTTATGTATTTTAAAAAAATATTCCATTTGTATTTTTGAAAAACCAAAACTGTAGACAAAAACATGTTACTCATTAAAATTTGCATATGCTTATTGCATGCTACTAATCTTGTAGACATATGTTGGATATAAATATTGTAAAGGCACCAGATCCCCGCTGCTTTTGGAAGCTAATAAGGGTTTGCTCTGATTAGTACTTGGATGGGACACTACCAGCAAACACCACAGCTGTAGGCAGTATTTCAGAGAGTGCAGATGGTAAAATCACCTTTGAATGCCCCTTGTCTAAGATAACTCAAGAAAATCAAATTAAACATATTATTTATTGTTAAGTTGAATGCTGATGAATCAGAATGTTTGGATAAATATATCTCTGAGGGATCTTTTTTGTGTAGAAGAGAAAGTTTCCTTTTGTTAGTTTATTATTCACAAATTTTAACTGTTTCTATAACTTTCTCAAGTCCTCCAGATTTTACAGAAAAAAGCCTGTCTGGTTTCAGACACACATACACACAGCCCTCCATATCTATGTATTTTGTTTATACTCACATTCCAACTTAAATCAATTAAAAAGGAGTGCAATTAAGTTGCCTCTTGTTAGCAGATTCCCAATTTACTCCATAATGTAGCTGATTTCAAACAGTTGATGATCTGTGCTGTCTCTGTTTGCTGCTGTGGGCCTTAGAGAAGTGTGCCATGGTGCTCAAATCACATCATTGAGTGTGAGCTGGGAATTTCAATGGCAGGAGCTAGGCCTCTGTGTCACTAAAGGATTAGATATAAAGGGGCCAGTTCCAGTACACACTCTTGCGTTTCCTGCATTAAGCCGCTTAGGCGACATGTCTGTAAATGGTCAGGCTTTAGGAGCACAAAAAAGTCTTTTCTGACAGGTATACAACTGAAACGGCATTTCACAGATTGCGGCCCTTTCATTTTAAATGGGGAGGGGGCAGAGACTCCAAACAGTGTGAAAGCCAACACATACAGTATGAAACTTGTAAATTATGAGTGACACAAGGCTTCGAACAGATGTTTCTGTCCTGTAAGAGAAGCTGATTTCACAAGTTTGCATACGGTTGGCTTGGACTATTCAGAGCCTCACGGCTCTGACTTTGCTGAGAAGAGATTTTGGTATTTCACCATAGTTTTCTCTTTATTTATGTATGGTGTCAGGAGGATATTTGTATCTGCACTCTAGAATAAATATGAAGGACATGTGTTAGTGAGTTTAGTCAAGCCCACAATTTGATTAACATTCAAGATATTGGTCACCCACAATTCCCTTTCTTCCAGGGTAACAATGATGCATCTTAGAGAATTTTCCTCTATAACATAAAGGTAAAGGTAAAGGTTTTCCCCTGACATTAAGTCTAGTTGTGTTTGACTCCGGGGGTTGGTGCTCATCTCAATTTCTAAGCTGAAGTCCCAGCGTTGTCTGTAGACATCTCTACATGGAGCCCTATTACCTTCCCTCCAGAGTGGTACCTTTTGATCTACTCACATTTGCATGTTTTCGAACTGCTAGGTTGGTAGAAGCTGGAGCTGACAGCGGGAGCTCACTCCGCTCCTGGGATTCGAACCGACAACCTTTTGGTTAGCAAGTTCAGCAGCTCAGCGGGGGCTCTCTCTATAACATATATTAGAGTAATATAAAGTGAGCTTGACTAGATTTTATGTTGAATGGATAAAGTGGAAGCTACTTCAGAATAGCACCCAGTTTTCTTTTAGGCTTAGGTAGCCAAGCATTAATTGAAGAGGGTAAGGGAAATGGGGAGGGAAAAGTTCTAGATAAACTTTTGTCCATTCTTTTCTGCACCCATCTGTGCTCAAACCAGAGATGACCTGTGCCTGTAACATTTGTTTACCCAAAATACTATTTTCGTCTCCTTTCACCTTGCTGAGAGCAATAAGGACTCATAGGATGCACTTCTGCTTGCTGGGACAGGAGTTGCACATGCATGAAAGTGCTGTGTGACAGATTTGCTGGCGAGCTGCCTGCATCCAGCAACTGAGGGATGCTCCCACGTTTCCGGACACTGGATCTGGAACTGCTCACATAGCACCCAACAAATGGTCACAGCTGATGTGATGCAGATGAGCATCCCAACTGGAAAACATCCTACAATACACTGAACTGGGAAATTCAAAATTCCCACTTATTGTCATGTATAAAAAGGTACCATTGTGTCAGAGTGTGTTTGCATTGAAGGCTTCACTTTCAGAGTACTGCTATGGAGTTGATGCCAGTGATTTTTAGATATCTGAGAGGCGGAAATAAGCCAAGGCTGAAATAAAACAATATTCTTAAAGCCAGCCAAATGTCTGGAATTTGGATGCAAGTCTACAAGATTTATATACCCAGCTTGCAATCCATGATACCATCATTTCACAGGATTGTGGCAGCTCTAAGGACACTAGTGATAAAAGTGGCAACCATTTCTGTTAATTTATTAGATAATGACATTTTAAGCTTAAAATAATGACCATAAACCTTCAAGGACTAGAGCCCACTTCATCAGAAGCATAAAGACCAAAGCAAGCTATAGTACATGAAAGCTTATGTCCCAATAATTTAGGCTTAAAAATACCACAAGATTTCTTTCCAACTTTTATACTGGCTGTACCTTTGGAAATAGCTAGCTATTGGGGTGGAAAGAACATCCAAATGAGAGAAAAAGTGAAAGTAATGTTTGTCAGGCATGGGCAAACTTCGGCTCTCCAGATGTTTTGTACTTCAACTCTTATAGTTCCTAAAAGCTGGTAGGCAGTTAAGAATTGTGGGAGTTGAAGTCCAAATCACTTGGAGCGCCCATGTTTGCCCATGCCTGGTCCAGGTCCACAACTTTGAATACTTCACTCTAAAATATAGAGATAAAACTGATCCAAAACTGCTTGAATTGCTTTGGATTAATTTTCATGTCAAAATGCTCATCCTTTTGGATTTTTTAGTCAATTGTTGGAAACATACTTTGTTTTTTTCCATTATGTTCTTTTCCAAGCAGTGTTCCTTCTCCTTCCTCTTTTTTTAAATCTCAATTCCAAACTTGGCCTACTTTGCTATTGTTACAATTTAGTCCCACTGGCTATAGATTGTGTGTCTTCAGGTGCAATCTACATGAACACAACCTTGAGGGTTGTGCTGGTGGTGAAACAGCTATGTGAGGGCTACATGATATATAGAGATAACTAAGATTGATGGTGGCCATAGCCACTTGAGGTAGTCTTAAACCATATTAATCATATTAACAGAAGTTTCAAGCTGCTCCAAAGTATTCCAAGAATCTGGAGCAAACTGTGATTTCCGACCATGTAAACAGAGATGGAACCAACTGTTTACATTACCATCACATGTTTCCAGGCTTGAGTGTGTGTGTGTGTGTGTGAGAGAGAGACAAGATGGGATAGCACTTATCATTGCCTCCTATTGTTATCATGGCGGTGACCTGGAGTGACATTGGCTGGGGTACAAGCGTGATTGGAGAAGGAGCAATTCTTTTCTCTCTCTCTCTCTCTCTCTCTCTCTCTCTCTCTCTCTCTCTCTCTCTCTCTCTCTCTCTCGCCTCTCCTGTGTCACTCTGGTGCCCTGGCCAACATCATTCCAGGCGATGAGTGATGACCACCAGCCATTTCACATCCAGTGATGATTACTGCTATAATGAAAACAGGAGGGGGAGAGTAAGGGTGGCCATCCAATGTTGCCAAATCAAGTTCAGTGCCATTGGATGGCTAGGATTTTTCCTGCCTCTATAATGACTTGAGGGCTGTCAGGAAGAACCATCCGACAGCTGATCTAGAGTTTGACACTCTGGATCAGTCCCAGGATATTATATCTGTGTAGAACTGCACCTGTGGCTTACAGTAACCCGAAGGTAACACTATCATGCCTGGGGTGGTGGTGTAGCAAGACTTGCTCAGAAGGAGCTTGCTATTGATTTACTTTAAGGCTGAGAGATTGCCCAAGGGGTTTTCAGTGGCTGTGCAGAGATTTGAACCCATCACACAAATGTGTACACCATGCCTGTTCTCATTGTATGGGATTTCATTCATTTTTGTGAATAATGTTGGAAGCTAAGGAAGGTCAGTCCTGGTTAGCACTTGGATGGAAGACTGTCAATGAATACCAGGTGCTGTAGGCTATATTTCAGAGGAAGGAATTGGCAGAGTCACCTCTGAGTATTCCTTGCTTCAGAAAAACATATGAAATGCATGTGGGTCGTCATAAGACCACCTAAAGGCATACATACATACAGTTCAGTAGATTTTTGCAGGACCTGAAAAGTGATAAATCTTAATCAAGAAAGCCACAACCATCCGTTTGTTCAGTCTGAGCAGGATTGTTGATAACAAGGTGCCATGGACACCTCTCATTCACAATCTGATAAAGTCAACTTGATAGAAATGAACAACTAAAATGCAGTGATCTAACGATCTATTTGTGTATCTGGTCTGACGGAAGAGTCTCAGATTTTGCTCCTGCTTTTTCCAGTTTTGTACTGAGTTAAAATTAACCTACCTGGGGAATGGGTAGAAAAGGTCTCTGGTTGTACTTGGAGCTGAGAGAAAATATTCTGGAATAAACAAAATCAAAACAAAAAGAACGGGAACAAAAGTTGGGATTTTCTGGCCTTTTTAATCAGTCTGCCCCTAATGACTGCTCATACTAAACTTTTGCACTTGAGAAAGGAACATGGCTTTAAAGATATAAATATAGGAAATGCATAGAGGCAAGCTGAGATTAATGATGAAGGATATCATATGGAAAGTGAGATTAGACACAGATGAGGCAGGAGTAAAGATAATAAATGGCAATGCCCAACAATGCAATTTAATCCCCAGATATGTAATGGAGGATAAAATGAGCTCATATGCCAACACATGTTGTACCATTGGAGAATCCCATGTGAATAAAGCCATATATTTACGCTCAGATCACACTGAAAGCAGCCATTCTAGAAATCTATTCTCTTTCATTCTGTTATCTTAATATTGCACATTATATATAAACATATATTGGAAAATGGGGAAAGACACAAACGTCATTTATCAATTAAATATTTTTTTAAAAAACTGGAGGTGTTGTCAAGAAAGAGTTGTGCAAGTGCAAAAGTTTTTCTTTTTAAAACCAATTTCAATGATGATTCCCAGCAGGTTGCTGTACTCGGCTGGTGTTCTCTGCAAATCATCTGGACAGCTGAGACCGTGAAATTGATCCAGACGGTGACCCTTGAGAAAAGCCCGGTGCCCTTAATGGCCATATGTGTAGACCACGTCAAATCCTGTCCTTCTTTTGCTACTGTGGAATGAGAAAAATGTCCCCGTCTGAAGGGGTAGGCATGAGATTTTCAGGTGTTCCTAAAACATACAAGCAAGGGGAGATGGTTTGACTTTAAACTGCTTCATCAAAGTTTTCCAAATGTTGATTTCATCGATTATTAGTGGTGTGTATAAATGAAAAGAGCAAAACAAAAACAAAAGTTCAAAATGTCCTTTACAAAAATCAAGACTGGATGATGAAGAATTCTGTTAGTGATCAGTAAACCCACCCCTTTCATTCTATCAGTCAGGTGTCTGAATAATAAAATGCAGGTGTCTTTTGGTGCTAATAGTAGGTCTTCCAGCAGGAAAGTGGGTGCAAAGTTAAACCACATGTACTACTTAAAAAAACAAGCGAGGTGTGATTTGGCAAGTCTTTTGTCTCCCCTGCCCCACAGTGTAAAGGGAAAGTGAATGCTTGGGCCATATTGTGTGGCTGTGTGATCCGCAGTTAACCCTTGGCCACATTGATTCCTTTGTAGAAATCTAATGGGGCAAAAGGTTAGGTGGAGCTCATTACTACAGACAGCTTTTAAATCACAGTGGTAATATGGCCATTCCACATGGCAATGTGTTCTTCCAATACCTCAGGTTCAATATAGAAGATGTGCTAGTAAGTTCATGCCTCCTCCTCCTCCATCACCACCATCATCACCACTCCCTATCATTTTTTTATACCCTGCCTTTACACCAAAATTGAGACCTAAGGCAACTTGAGACAAATCCTTTTTAAAATTGTCTTTATTTATTTAAGGTAACTGAACAAATAAACCCAGTGAAATTGATAGTATATTCCTGCATGGAAGGGAGTTAATCCTGATGTTCCTTGTGGTTGTTTCCAGCTCTATGACTCTATGAAAAAATAGAGATTTATTTTTAAAAAAACACATGCACATTAAAATACTCTTTTAGACCCCTAAAAGCACTCTGAAACAACCCCAGAATCCAGTTTTAAAACAGTGAACACTATGAAGAATGGCACTGTTTTAAGCCTGCCAGAAGCTTAAAAGAGATGGGGCTAGCCTAAACCTCTTGGGTAGGGAGTTCTACACATAAGGCACCACAACAGAGAAAACCCTGTTGTATTTATTTCATCTTAACTGTATGTGGTGTTGGGACATGCAAGAGCCCTTCTTCTGAAGATCTCAGATATCTGGCAGACTCATATGAGAGGAGGCAGTATTTCACATATTTTGGCCCCAGGTCATTTAGAGATTTGTGGGTCAAAACCAGCACATTAAATTGAGCTTGGAAGCAAACTGGAAGCACTTTCTTTATTCATTGCACTTTTTGTGAGGTTGCCTCTTTTCACAGATCATTTTCCATATGAGAAGTGGGTGCCTTTTAGTCATGTGCATTTGGGGCAAACCTTGATTCATTTTGTGTCCCGGCTTTCGGTGAGAGCTCCGATCTGTTTTGTTTGCGCCTCCCAAAATCGAGAAGGCAGATATTTGTTCTTTTGTCTTCAGTGCGGAAAGATCCATTTTCTTTCAGCCCATTATGGGGGGCCCATTATGGCACTTTATGGCACTTTGGGCCTATGCCTATGCGCTAGGGCCTCGCAGGGTCTGCTGCAGACTCTGCAGCCGAGCGTAGTGTAAGGACGCTCAGGCGTATAGGCCTAAAGATTGCACCCATAGGCCCAAAGCACCCAGGCCTACAGGTTTATGGAAATGCTGTAGTTTTACTCCAATTAAAATCAGAATTTTTAAATATCCAGTAGGGTTTATATTAACCATTTGTGTGTCCTGTAAAATAAAATAATATATAGTATCAAAATAAAATAGGCATTACATACAATAAACTTATGAGTCAAGGCTGGTACAAAAGTAGGTGAATCCTCAGTTGTATCAGTTCAATTAAAGGGAGCAATTTGAATCAAATATGTCAGCAATTAAGTAGGTTGTAAAATTGGGAGACTCGGTTTTATAAAAGGATCTGAAACTGTGAATTTGCTCTTCACTTTACAAATGTGTAGAAACATGGCATGTCACAATCAAGAGATAAACCTGAGGATTTCAAAACGTGCAGTAGTTACTGCTCCTCAGACTAGAAAAGTTTAGAAAGATTTACAAAACAATTTCCATTTGAAAAAAGTTCAAAACTACAAGTCAGTCCACTCAAACTTTGCCCAATTTCACCTCCACCCCCCTAAAGGGAGCAAAAGTTTTACAGATGATGTTCACTTGACTCATATGAAGAATGTCCACCAAGACTTAACAATCAAAAAAAGATTAAACAAGAACGGTGTTCCTAGATTGCTACTCAAGGAAATCACTGATATCTAAAAAGATCAATGCTGGTTGTCTGAAGCTCATTCAGAAAACCCCCAAGACTCCTGGAATAATAGTCTCTGAACAGATGAAGTAAATGTTGCTTTTTTTTCAAAATGGAAAAAGTAATGTCTAGTAAAAAAAGAAGAAGCTACTGCTCTTTTAATTTTAAATCCATAATTTCAAATTAAATGATTCAAAAGATAATGAAAACAGAATGCGAGAGGTTGAAGAAGATGGGGAAAGATGGAACTGGATCAAGAATTATATTATGAATAAGTCCAGAGATCAGGCCATAAGAAATAGGATACAAATGTTATATAGTATCTAAATCTATAAGGATTTTCTCAAAAAGGATTAATATGTAAAAGAAAATAATTCTCGTGATGGTGGTAATTGTAAATGTCGTGTATGTGTATGCCCTAAAATAAATAAATAAATAATTGTTTTTAAAAAAAGAAAAGCTACATCTGAAACATTAAACATGAATGGAAATGCAATCATTTCAGTTCACTTTGGTGTTTCAGA
This sequence comes from Anolis carolinensis, assembly GCF_035594765.1. Taxonomy (NCBI): domain Eukaryota; kingdom Metazoa; phylum Chordata; class Lepidosauria; order Squamata; family Anolidae; genus Anolis; species Anolis carolinensis. Next base: position 253,452,208 of record NC_085841.1, read on the forward strand.
TCCTGGATGGCTTGTTATCATCAACAAATCAATGAATTTTGCATTGTACCAGAAGATTCCAGCAGATAAAGTTATCTGAAGCTGAAAGAAAGTATACTAAGCCCTAAACATACAGATCTACCATAAAATTGCTTTGTCAGAAGACATTCTTGATATTTGAATTGCATACTCAAAATCCAGAGCTCACTCCATCAAAATCTTCAAATAGGACCTAACAGCTTTGTAAGGAAGAAAGGACCCAAATACCATAAAACTAATTGAGAGACTGGCCATCATTTAATATTATTTGCTCAAATGGATGTTATTGTATCATATATTTTTCTCCATATAGATATTAACTGTAAGTTTACATATGTAAAAAAATAAACATTGATAATGCATCATGTCTAATCAGGTTATTTGTTGTTCTTTATTCAGATTTGTCAAACAACATTTTAAGCTGAAGATATAATTATCTGAAGTTCACAACCTTTTTTGCCTGAATATCTGAATATCAATCTCACAACTTTAAAACGAGTAAAAGTAGTCAAGTACACAATCGCAGATAAGACAATTCATGCAGCAATATATACATATTCCATATATTCCACAAAAAATAGCAACAGCAAACTTATTTTTAAGAGAAATCTTAGTAAGCAAAAAACAGGTTGCTTAGCCAGCAAAACTATAGAAGTTTCACCAGCCTTAATTAATTGCATCAGCATGTGAATACCATAACCAATAGATGTACCCTTGCCCTAGGTGGTTTATACCCTCAGGTTGGAAGGGAAATAGAATACCACCCAAGTAGATGATCTCAGAGAACAGGGAGGAAATTTCCATTCTAAGAGAAGCGCCCTTTCAGGTCTAGCTGACTATTTAATGGAGGGATGAGACTTGTGCAGCCCAAGGTGGCATGTTCCCTCAAAGCCTCCAGAAGCAGTAATTCTCTTCTCAAGCAAGATGTGCCTCTTTTACATTTGGTTCCAGCAGAAAATCTAGTTTTCAGAGTCACCGACTGGTCCACCTAGAGAGGCTGATGTTGCCCCAAGGAGGACCTGAAGCTGCCCTAAATCCTCGTGGATTTTCCAAACCTCATATAATGTTTTTGAGTGATCAGTCAGCATCCCTTTGAACCAGTCCAAGAAACTAGCAGAGAATTAGTGCAGTCAAGTCACAAAATTATATATCAATTGCTTCTGTTAGAAGCTGGAGCACCCAGCTTTTTTTTGCTAAAGCAAGGGTGGGCAGCTGTCCCAAGCCATACATAACACTGGCCCTAGGAAGGTACTAGACATGGGCCCAACATTTCTCTTATCTGTTTGATTCGTGTTTCCGTTTTGCACCATTTATTCGGATGGCATGGAATGGAAAGGCCCCTCCTGAAATAAAAATCGTACAAAAGGTAGGCGGGAGCGGGTCCCGGTTTTCTCATCCTTATATGCCTGGACTCTATTATATTTACCCTCCAGTTACAGGCACATCAAATAATTATGAAATAAACTGCTTGCTTGACCTGCTGAAATACAGAATTTGGATAGGTTTATTTTTTTCCCACAAGTCTTGTCCTTCCCTCTCAAATCTGAACATGCCCACTTTTTCCAGTGACTGGTTTATGATGTTGATTGATGCATTTTATGATGTTTTGACTTTTTCAGTTTTAATTGTTTTAAGTATATTGTTTATTTGTTACACGTTTTTAATTTTGTAACTATGAATTCTCCTACCGCACAACCGCTGAGGATGCCTGCTACAGATGTGGGCAAAACGTCAGGAGAGAATACTTTTGGAACATGGCCATACAGCCCAGAAAACACACAACAACCCTTTGAATTCACTGTTTATGCTCGGTTTGGTCCTCACGTAAGCCTCCCTGAGTCCCTTCGGGGAGATGGAGGCGGGTTATAATAAGAATAAAATTATTATTATTATTATTATTATTATTATTATTATTATTATTATTATCATCATCATCATCATCATTATTATTATTATTATTATTTTATTATGACACAGCAAACAAGATAGATATGCTGGATTTCATATCACAAAATCACAAGTCGAACACTTCCCAAGTGTCTAGGACTGTGTGATGTATTTTCGGATGATGCGCACAGATCCCAGTAGAGTGGCCTTTTGCAGTTGGCAGATTGTGATTTTGTCAATGTCTATTGTTTCCAAATGCTGGCTGAGATCTTTTGGCATGGCACCCAATGTGCCGATCACCACCGGGACCACCTGCACTGGTTTCTGCCATAGTCTGAAGTTCAATCTTGAGGTCCTGATAGTGGCTGAGTTTTTCCTGTTGTTTTTTGTCAATGCGACTGTCACCTGGGATGGCAACATCAATGATCCAAACCTTTTTCTTTTCCACAACTGTGATGTCTGGTGTGTTGTGTTCCAGAACTTTGTCAGTCTGGATTCGGAAGTCCCACAGTATCTTTGCGTGCTCAATTATTATTATTATTATTATTATTATTATTATTATTATTATTATTATTATTATTATTGCCTTGCGTTTTTGCACATGCCTGCCTTCCCTGTAATTTCTTAATAACCCCACCATTTAGCCTTGATGTTTGCTGATGTATTTTATGAATGTTACCTTACTGGTATTGTTTTAATTATATATGCTGTCGTCTTAATGTTTTATCTGCTGAGTGGGCTTGGTCCCCATGTGAACTGCTCTGAGTCCCCTCAGGGAGATGGAAGCGGGTAATAAATAAATTATTATTATTATTATTATTATTATTATTATTATTATTATTATTATTTACAAATATTCTGGCTGGAGGATTCTGGCAGTCATGGTCTAGAAAAGTAACTTTTCCCCAACTCTGTTTAAACTCACATTCACCTATGTGTCTGTATCTGTGTTTGATGAAAGCCAGAAAAATATTAGTATATCATCAGGTTAAAAATATGTTTGGCATACTCTCAAGATTTCAACATGCAAATAGCTACTAAAAAGTAAATACATTGTTACCTTTATGCCACAGAGGCAGAAAAATCACCATCTGAAAGCACCAGAGCAGTCTTAAGGTTGTAAAGCTATTCCCATTTGCCTAAATCCAATGTGTTTTTCTGTTGAGTGCCCCTGGTGGTGCAGGACCCCCTGGTGGCGCAGTGGATTAAACCGCTGCTGAACTTGCTGACCAAAAGGTTGGCGGTTTGAATCCGGGGAGCGGGATGAGTTCTCACTGTTAGGTCCAGCTTCTGCCAACCTAGCAGTTCGAAAACATGCAAATGTGAGTAGATCAATAGGTACTGCTCCAGTGGGAAGGTAACAGCGCTCCATGTAGTCATGCCGGCCATATGACCTTGGAGGTGTCTTCGGTCCAACGCCGGCTCTTCGGCTCAAAAATGGAGATGAGCACCAACCTCCAGAGTCGGACACAACTTAATGTCAGGGGAAACCTTTACCTTTACCTATATGCATGCAATACCCAGTTGATACAGATCTGCCAAGGAGGGGTGTTATCTTTAGTTGATTGATCATGAGGAAATGTACCTGAAGAATTCGAGGAATAGATTTCTTGGTGCACTGCATTCAGAGTGCTACCTCTACTTTTTTCAACCGAAATGGCCCTGATGGATTCAACTGAAGAACATAAATGTTACAGTTTACTTAAAAACATCTCTCTCAACCCAATCTGTCTATGAAAAACCTTTCCAGAAAAGACTTTTTGAATGTTCTTTCTTCTTATGTTGACTCTTTGTCTCTAAATCAGACTCTGGTTAGCCTTTCAAACATGCAACTTCTTCAAAGAGAAGTTAGAAATTCCTGTAAAGTAAGACTCCTACCTATCTCAGTAACATGCCAAAGCAAAGTTGTGATAATAGACATGTTGTAGTTAGGTAGCTCAGTTATTAGAAGCTCAGAACCAGGAAATCATACTTTTTAAAATGTTGCTTTTGCACAGAGATCATATTACTTTATCTCTCTCTCTTTCTCCCTCTCTCTCTCTCTCTTGCTCCCAAATGCCAACAATTGTGAAAGAAAGTTCCCCGAGGTTCTGTAATAATTTAAACCATAAATTCATTTGTCATAAACTTATGTAGTACAACGTTTCTTAGAAACAATATTAAATTGTGATTCATTGTTTTGAAAAGCAAGCAAATGTATGTATAACTACCTAAAATGAAGCAGTTTTGGCAAATTAGGGACAAATGTTACATGTCCTTACAGTGGTTAAATAATCAATCTTGGTAGAATTTACCATAGTACAAAAGAATTATAATGCCGTGAGCCAGATTTTTTCCTCACATATGCTAGTGTTTCAGTTCTCACACACCATGAGTTTATTATTGAAACCGATACAGCAGACATTACGTAATTAAAGGGAGACAAATGGCACTCAGGTCAGATTTGTCTGGGGGTGTGTCTTCTCTCTTCCTTCCCATAGTAAGGATCCAGATTGAATTTATCTCTGGACAGCAGCAATCTCAGAGTCTAGCAGTAAAATCTCAGGGGAGGATAACAGGAGAGGACGTCTATGGAGAGAGAAGGGCTTGTTGACTTAGATATGTTTGTTGTAGGAATTGGTTCAGATGTGTCAATGATTTTAATATTCTGAGCTGGGCTGATTCTACCATTAGGCAATGAACTGAGTGAAGTTCCCATCTTAGAATACAGGGTTTGGACATCCACAAGGAAAAGATGAAGAATAGCTGATACAGAGGAATATTTCACATTCTCAAGTGGAGTTGTACTAAGGACCTCTTCACACGGGCCCAAATTGTTGACGGTAATGGGTTTTTCTACTTTAGCCATGGAGCCCGCTGGCTCCCATCACATCCCGGAAAAGTACTTCCCGGGTGGCTCTATGGCTGAACTGATGGAAAAATCCTGCTGCTGTTAAAAAATTGCCAGCAGCGCACAATGAGAAGCTCCTTGTCTTTCCATAAGGCAGTGGTTGTCAACCTGGGGTCTCCAAATGTTTTTGGCCTACAACTCCCAGAAATCCCAGCTAGTTTACCAGATTAAAGCCAGTTTAAAGAGGCTTCCCCCCTATCTCATCACAAGGATGATGTGGTGGGACAGCAACATTACTATTATTATTAATTATGAGGATAATAATAATAATTTATATCAGAAAACAATTTCTTACCGTATTTATCTCCAGAGGAAAACGTCCTTGTTAAAGCCCGTGCATCTTAATTGCCTGTTTAAATGCAATACACCTGCATATATTTTTATTATTTTGTTATACCATGAACCATTGAAAATACCTCCCTCCAGTTTATTATGAGAGTTGCAGCTAAACTCGATGGGAAAAGAAAAAGAGTAACCCTGACTCCAATAGCAATTCTGATACCCTGTTTCCCCGAAAATAAGACCTACCCTAAAAATAAGACCTATCATGATTTTTCAGCATTTCTGAGGATGCTTGAAATATAAGCCCTATTTCAAAAATAAGCCCTAGATGTAGTTCATTTAAAAGTCAATTTAGAAAAATAAGACTGCCCCTGAAAACAAGCACTAATGCATCTTTTGGAGCAAAAATTAATGTAAGACCCTGACTTATTGTGGGGGAAACAGGGTATATGATACCTATTTCCCGTATAATATCATAAGAGTTGGAAGAGACCGCAAAGGTCATCCAGTCTAACCCCATTCTGTCATGCAGCAACACACCATAAAAGCACTCCCAACAGATGGCCATCCAGCATCTGTTTAAAACTTATAGAGAAGGAAGCTCCGCTACACCCCTTCCCTGAATTTCCTTCTATTTTTTTTTTTTTTTGCAAAGAGTAGATCCAGCAGCTCTTCACAGAGTTTTATGGTAGAAGATTATGGCTATTTTGTCTAATACAATGCTCAGATTTATACATGATCCTTAATTGAATAAGATGATGAATCTTTTTAAAAACATGCTGAATCTGAGTAGATTGTTGGATGATATGAATTTTATATGCAATCTAACTAAGTGGCTATCCTGCAAAGGCTTGTTTATTATATAGTTAAGTCATCATTAAATGTGACAAGTGATCATGTAAGTAATTGTGATGTATATATGAAACACTGATGTAACTTCTACGTATTGTGTACCCAGGCTGTGGACCTTTCCCCCCCAAAAGCTTGCCTTTCTGTTTCTTAAGGCTTATAAGTAAAGTAAGGATTTCCCCTGACATTAAGTCTAGTTGTGTCCAACTCTGGGGCTTAGTGCTCATCTCCATTTCTAAGCCAAAGAGCCGGCATTGTCCATGGATACCTCTAAGGTCATGTGGCTGGCATGACTGCATGAAGTGCCTTTATCTTCTTGCTGGAGCGGTACCTATTGATATACTCACGTTTGAATGTTTTCAAACTGCTAGGTTGGCAAAAGCTGGGGCTAACAGTGGGAGCGCACTCTGCTCCCTGGGTTCGAACAGCAAGTTCAGCAGCTCAATGGTTTAACCCACAGTGCCACCAGTAAGCTCCTTAAATCTGTACATATTCTTGGTTAAGCATTCTGTCTTCTTCTATTTATGGTGAATTGCTTTATGCTGCTTTTGGTTTTACTCAAGGGCATTGCTTCTAATTATCTGAATTGTTTTATTATAAACTGAAGTGTTTTCTTTTATTTGATGTGTGCATTTGATTAACTTTAGTCGTGTGCATTTAGTTTATAAATGGAAGTAAAGTATAAACATTTGAATAAATATGTATTTAGCATCATTTCCTCATTTCCATGATATTGTAGTGCCATATATAATTGCAGTATACAGTTTGAGATTACTGCCCATTATGTAGGTTCATGCCTTTTCAGATAGAGAGATGTGATATTCTCATATTATTTGCAACATGGGCTAGGGTTGCAGTATATTTTGGCAGCTCATACTTACATCGAACCCATCTGCCTGCTGGCCTCTGGGTTGACAACCATTTTAAAAAGCATACTATTCATCAACAACTCATTGCTTAGAAGGCAGAGGAACAATTGAATCAATGCAGGCAAATCACTGTATCAAGTTCTCTTTTCTTGGAATGCTCTTCTGTTTTCCTTTTCTAGATCTTTCAGAATTTCCCACCAAAGAAGCTTTCATCCATGAAGCAGAAAAATACAGATCATCTTAGGGCAAGGGAGGGGCACTCTAAAAGTCAAGCAGCTGTGCCAGGTTTAGCATATTCTGAAACATATTCTATGATTCTATGATTCTATATTCATCTGGTTGCAGGAAGGTCAATTCACTGTCCATTCACAACTTAAATTATGCTTGATCAATGTGAGGGAAATGAATGAACCTTTTTGTTAGCAGACTTAGAGACTTCTGTTTGACAACAATCAAATGGAAATAATTTTTCGGTAGGGTCAGATCTTTCCATTTGAGCATGATCGCCTCATTTCACAGTGAATGGAACTGTAAAAAATTACTCTTCCTTAGTGGGTGGCTCACAAACAAACTGCCTCCTTTTAATGTCAGGACATTGCTAAGCTCTAAGGTATGCTGAAACAAGGGACCACAAGCAAGATGGCACCTTTTAAGGTTTATTCCACCTGTCTGCAAAATTAGGATTGTTTTGGTGGCTTACAATGCCTCATCTACCTTCCTGGGTGACTTGGAAGGTGCAGAACAGACTGCACTTTGACACCATGAGATCCAGAGCCAACCTTAAGAAATGGGGCCACAAAGTGGAGTCCGTGGCATGCGAGTGTGGAGAAGAGCAAACCACAGACCACCTATTACAATGCAGTCTGAGCCCTGCCACATGCACCATGGAGGGCTTTCTTATAGCAACACCAGAGGCACTCCAAGTGGCCAGTTACTAATCAAAGGACATTTAGTATAATGCCAAGTTTTAAACTTTGATGGTGATTTTTTTATACATTATAACTGTATTCTCAATTCATTTCTGACATGATAAATAAATAACTTACCTACCTACTTACCTAAATGTAATGTTATGCAAATATGGTTATTGCCTCTGTACTCCTTATGTCTATGTTAAAAGTGGATGGAAACATGGCAGATGAGCATGAAAGGAAATAATTATCAGCTATCTGCATAAAATCTGCAAAAAATTACCTGTAAAACCCTAACTATCCAAACAGGATGACACTTACTTTTATAGGTTCATGGCTTTCTTTCTTTAAAGTTTTGTATGAAAAAGGGTAAAGTAATTACAGTGCTCTTTTTTGATTGATTAAACATGACACATATGCTAATATGAAAGCAACTTCTGTCCTTTGTTATCCAAACTTCTGGCTTAAAGCAATTTTGAAGATAACAGATACAATTTTATCAATGCCACTATTCTTCACTTAGACGCCAAAAAGGCAATTTCTTTTCCTCCAGCAAAGAAGGTATAGTCTATCCTTTGTGTTTTAAGTTCTGGGTACAGAAGTCAGATGATATTACAACCACAAATCCCTTATTTCTTTATACCATTATATATCTGGAAACACATGTACCACCAGTGGGAGGAATATTTCTCCTCTACACGCTCTTACATAGTTCACAGGGGCAACTGGAATGTGTAATGGCAAACAGAATGTGGGACCAAGGGGCAGGAAAGAAATACCACTTCTAAGCTCAATTTGAGCAGCGCCCTGCCTCTGTGGATCTTTCCTTACTGACTTCAGAAGGAATAGATTATGATCCCTATTAGGTACGGAGGAGAAACTTTTTCCAAACACAGTGATTATTATGCTGAGGCTCGAAACTGATGTAGATAACACTCAGGCTAGGAGGCTGAAATTCTGTTCAGACCCTCAATACTTTGATGGTGTTTCCACATAGTAAAACTTTCTAAGGGTGCATCTGCAACTGTAGAATTAATGCAGCTTGACATCTCTTTAATGGTCATGTCTCAATGCTATGGAATACTTGGATTTGTAGTTTGATGAGATGCTAGCACTGTGGCAGGGAAGGCTACAGACCTTGAGAAACTACAACATCTATGATTCTGTAGCATTGAGCTATGGCAGTTAAAGTGGTGGCTAACCGTAATAATTCTACAATGTAGATGAACCCTAAACGAAGTAAATGAGTACCCCAAAGGTGGTGTTTTAGACCTGCCTTGTTCCTGATCGGTGAGTCTGGTAAATACAAGGAGCTTTCTAAATAACAATAGCAATCAATAATAGCCTTTATTTTTATTCAGCCCTATTTCCCCAAAGGGACGCACAGCGAATTCTAGCATACATTCAGTGCCTTCAAAAAACAGATAAATATTGACATAAAATCCCAACAACATCCCACATATGAATACAGCTTTAAAAACCTAACCTCAAATTATCAGTGAATTGTGTATAACATCAATAACCTAAAGCAATATAGTCAGACAGAATCAGACAAGAATTATATAGTGACATAAAATCTAAATAAATGTTTAGAGTAATTTGCAAAATCCAACTGAAGTTCAACAGAGTTGTGTGGGCTGGATTATGTGGCTTATGGTGGTAAATGGGCTGACATAGACTAATAGAACTCATATACAGCATAGTTCTCAATCAGGATCTGGAAGTGGTCTCTCATTATTTAATCTTCCTTCTCTCCATATGCTAATGAGCAGAAGTAGGTCTTCAGTTGTTTTTTGAAGGAGGGAGGAGGCGAGCCCTATTTCTTTAGGAAGGGAGTTCCCACCAGCTGTACTTGAGGTGGGGGTGGGACCGAGAGCAGGGATTCCTCCACTGACTGCAGTGCCCAGGCTGGTTTGTAAGAGGAGCTGCGATCAGTCAAGTAGCCTGGACCCAAGCCATGAGGGATGACTTACAATATTATGATGAGCCAATGGTGGCTGGGGCTTTTCCTATCAGTGGAGCAATGAATCTGCACCACAGGGTTTTAGTCCTGTCTTTAAAGGGATTATTTACAGTACTGTGCCCTAAAATAGGTTTAGCAATGTACGCCCCTTCGACACAGCTGAATAAAATCCCACATTATCTTCTTTGAACTGGAATATATGGCAGTGTGGATAACCCAGTTCAAGGCAGATATTGTGAGATTTTATGATATTCTGGGATATATGCCTCTGTGGAAGAGCCCTTAGAGCCTTTAAAGTTCAGGTTAAAGTCCAGAGCAGATTCATCCAACACCTCAGCATGGAAACCACAAGCCACCCCAGGTTATTCATAATATTATGACTTGCTCATCTAAGTAGAAGGTTCTGTCAGTTCAACAGGGACAGGATGTCCCAAAGCATTCTTTTTGTTCTGACCACTTATTTCATGTAGGGAGGTTCATGCATGGGGTACTGACTAGCAATGGAAAAGACATTTAACTGAGATGTTTTACAAATTGATTCAATTTGTGGCCTGCGAAAGTATTAATGAAAGCAAGCACACAAATTGCAGTTTGACATCAGAAAAAATTGCCAGCAAGAGATCTTTTTTCTTTTTCAAATTATGTGCATACAAACAAAAACAGCTAAAGATGCATATATTTGAAAAAGGTACAGAAACAAGGTTAAGTCAACACAGCAGGAAAAACCACATAAGCATGAAAGAAAAGTGTGTATTCTTATAGGAAGGTCCTGTTGCATGTCACAACACTGTGCACATCTACTCTGATCACTTATCCCAAGGTCAAGTGAATCAACTGTGTAGCAGCTAAACAATGTATGGGCTGATTAAGATTAATGTGGGCCAAGGTCACCTTTTCATGTCCTTGAACTGCATGAAGCAAAGTTGTAGGTTGCTCCGAAGTCTCCTTGGGAATCTAGAACAACCCACAGCTTTGACTCCTCGTAAACCTTTGAGCCAGATTGAACCATTTCATATTCCCCAGGCTTGGGTGAACCAGGAACATTGTCCCATCATGTTCTCGCAGGGGTTAGGGGGCACAACATGGGTTATGCCAGTTGCTCAACACTGGGATGCTGGACAGAGCTACATGATTAGAGAAGGGAGGGGGAAAGGAGGGGGCAATTAACACTCTTTTCCAGAGCCAGTCAGCATTCATCGTTCCAGATCAACCTCAGGATAAATTGTCAATGTAGACCTACCCACTGTATGAAGGTGGCCTGAGATAGACAGACAGACAGACAGACAGACACACACACACACACACACACACAGAGCTACATTCTGGCTGTGGAGCTCCCTGCTCAAGAATGTTAGGTTGCTCAGTCTCTTTTTAAATTCTAGTGGACAGCTGTTCAAAATTACTTTTAATGTCTGAAACTGCTTTGCTCCCACTATCTTAACATTATGTTTTAGGAATGGTTGGATTTGTACTGAGGAGTCATGAATGCACAAGCACCATAGATACAGTGCTATGCAGTAACCTCTTTCCCTATCACCCCAATCTCCATTTACAGGGAAGCAGTCACAGCAATTATCAGGGGTCTGTTCCTCTGTCAACTGGGCAGCATGTGACTCATGTTCCCACTCTTTCCTATGGGTGATCTTCATTCTGAGAGGAGGAAGTAGGAACACCTGTTATGATTCCCCTTCTGCCAAAGACTGTTCACATGGGGTTGGTTTACCAATTAACCAACTGCATCTAGACAATCTTCACAGTTGCTGCTGCCTGAGAAGCAGGGATTGGGGGCTGTCAGAAAGTAGCTCCTTTTATGAGCCAGATAGAGCATTAAGATCAGCTGAAAATGTCCTGTTCTCGGTCCCACCACCCTCCCTGGCACTACTGGTGGAGATAAGAGACAGGGCCTTCTCGGTTGTGGCACCTCGGCTGTGGAACTCCCTCTCCAGTGAGATCAGAATGGCCCCCTCCCTCCTGACATTTAGGAAACTACTTAAACTACTTTAAAGCAACCATTTGGAGAATGAGATGAAGCAGCCATGATAACTTCAGATTTGGTACAATGTCCAATGTTTTATGTTTTATATTGTCTATGTTTTATGTTTTATACATTACTGGTTTTAATCTATTGTTATATGGTATTTTAGTTATGTGTTGGATTTTACATTTTGTGAGGCATTGAATTTTGCCATTTGCTTAGTTGTGAACCACTTTGAGTCCCCCCAGGGGTTGAGAAAAGTGGTAAATAAATAAATAAATAAAATGGTTCTTATGTACCCCTCAAATTGGGAGTTATGTAGAGATCATGAATATGAAATGGTTACAAGTGTGTAACACTATATTACACATTTGTAATTGCCCAATAGTGCTCCAGCCTTCATCCTAGGCCCCATCTACACTGGCAGGCAATCCAGTGTAGCAATCAAATTACCGTGGGGCATCTAAAAGATGCATCCAGTCCAATATATTTCAACCTGGGGTAAATCTTTTAATTCATGTTTATCCAGGGTCAAAAAAACCCCCAGCAAAGATCTGGATCTTTCAGGAAGATCCAAATCTTTGTGGTGCTGTGGCAGTGGCAGTCCCAGATGACATCCCCATAGCCATCCCATGTTCCTTGCTCAGGCAGCCTTAGGAGGTGGGATGGCAGTGCCTTCCAAACCTCCTTGCACCCTAATTCCCTGCAAAAATGATTGGGAGTCACCTTTACCACTGTCGCAGGCTGTTCTTTTCCTGGATCTGCATCATTCCGGATGTGATGGAGATTTGGAGCAAGATGGGGGGCTTCCTACTCTGAAGCTCTGTCACAAGCTCAGTGATGCAGATTCATGAAGAGGACAGCCTACAGCGATGGTAAGGATGATTCCCCATTGCTTTTGCAGGGAATCAGGGTGTAATAATAATAATAATAATAATAATAATAATAATAATAATAATAAAAAAACTTTATTTATACCCCGCCACCATCTCCCCAACGGGGACTCGGGGCGGCTAACATGGGGCCATGCCCAGAGCAATACAATATAACAAAATATAAAACAACATAACATAGCACCATTAAAAATACAATAAATGATAATAGACATTACATCAAGAAATAAAAAAACAGTAAAACAAGGGCAGGCCACATGAACACAAAGATAAAACCTGGAGTGAGAGGGACATAGGGGTACTCCACTGCGGGCAGGGACATATGGAAGTGGGGTAATCTAGAGGATAGATGTTCGGGGTGGGAGTAACACAGAAATAACAGAAATTACTCACTAAAGTGTAGGGAGGATCAGGAGGCACTCCCCAATGCCTAGCTGTGCTGAACTGAAATTAGCATGGCTGGCTGGGAGGCAATACAGACATGTCTTCAATAAGTACATAAATTGGAAGGAATATGGAGAGATTGCAACCTGATATGTAATATTGAAGAAATTTAAAGAAATGAGACAAAAACAGAGAAGATGTTCATATTCTTAAATCCTAAATTCCAAAGCAGATCATTCAAAATGTTAAAGCAGATCTATTGTAATCTCACTCTGTGACTTAATTTGATGTAACTTGTGGCACAGCTCATGAAAACGAACAAAGAAGGGCCAGAATCTGAAGTTGTACTGCAGCTCAATCCCACTGCTACATCAGAAAAAGCAATGCTCCCTCACTCTTTCAGCTCTCCCATTGCATGTATACCCTGAATACCTGTTTTGGAAAGCTACAAAGAACCATGTAGAACAGGCTTCTTTTCCTTAATAAATGGTTGCAACAGGAAAGAGACAAAAAAAGAATTTTTCAGTGCTTTTGGGTGTTGAATACCAAAATATCACTTCCAATGGATCTTAGCTGTGATCTGGTGTTGTATGAATGAAAACATTCTTGTCCTATGTGCTAAAGCTGTGCACATGTAGAGGGCAAGGGTGTTTCCAGACTAAGGACTCCACGTCCAAACATTTATTTGGTTCCTCCATCAAGTTGAAGATGTGGATTTAACTTGTTCAAATGATCAGCAGGTCTCTAGTCTCTCTAATCTTATAAACTGATTTCTAAGTTTTGCCAAATGCTAATATTGAGGCTAAAGTTTAAAACCAGTGCTGTGCAAAACAAAATGACAATGACAATGACAAAAAACAGCCACTCCAAGAAAAGCATCCTTAAACAGTAAATCTGTTTTCTGTTTGGTGGCATTCCCTTCTACAAAGATCATTCAGTTTTGTTGAGTCTTCTGGGAATTATGGTTTTGGAACTGTTAAGGAACTTTCCCCAACAACAAACAAACAAAGGAGTTTTACAGTGATTTACTGGAGATCCCTAATTGGTACTAATGTACATGTTTTATGGTGTTTAATTTCTGCTTCAGTAGTAATCTGCAATGGTGGGTGATGATTTCAAGTCAGTTGAATGAAACATAAATGAATTTCATGATTAAAACTTGGGTTGAATCCCCAAGATATCTCATTATGAACATATGCAAATACAGATACTTCAAAATCCCTACCTTACAAAAAAAGCTTCTGCTCCCAATATTTTGGGAAATTCAACCTGCAGGAACATTACTGGAGGTGCTGAAGCTATTTGTATGTGTGTGTGAGAGAGAGGTAGGGCTCACTCCCTTTAATTTGTTCTAATTTGGAGCATAATGTGAGCCATTTACCTCACAACATCCAACTGTTCCAAGAATTAGGCTGCCATTTATTCAGAGTTTATGGTGTGGGATAGGAAGAAAAGAGGGCAACCTGCTGGAAGATGCTTAAGCCCAGGAAACAGAGATTCATATAGGGACTCTATAGGCAAAGATGTGACTATTGGTTGGACAACGACTGAAGTGGCAGAGGAGTAGATAGATACAGAGCTAATGATAACACCTGAGTAGATAGTGCTGAAGGGGACATCAAGACCTTGGGTGTACCTGACAGTCATACCTTTCCATCAGAATCAAGACAATCTCCAAGGCAAACTATTACATATGTTATGTGGATTAATGTATTCTGGATCCTAGCTCATGGCAGGGAGATAGTAAAAATAGCCAAACTACTTCAATATGGGTTGCTGTGAGTTTTCCAGGCTGTATGGCTATGTTCCAGAAGCATTGCCGCCTGACGTTTCGCCCACATCTATGGCGGGCATCTTCAGAAGTTGTGAGGAACCTCACAATCTCTAAGGATGCCTGCCATAGATGTGGGTGAAATGTCAGGAGAGAATGCTTCTGGAACATGGCCATATAGCAACCCAGTGATTCCAGCCATTAAAGGCTTCGACAATACTTCAATCTGGCATACATTCCATGGGGCATATGTTCCATGATTCCCTCCTCACCAATGAAACCAGATATAGTAGCAAACCCTATATTTTAGTATGCTTGACTGAAAGCATACCATAGAAAGCACTGGAGGACCTAGGTCAGTGGTTGCCAACCTTCAGGCCTCCAGGTGTTTTGGACTTCAACTCCCAGAAATCCTAGCCATTTTACCAGCTGTCTGAAATTGTGGGAGCTGAAGTCCAAAAAACCTGGAGGCCCAAAAGTTGGCAACCACTGACCTAGAGAGACACCATAAACACTTTAAGGAGGGGGGGAGGGTTGGAGTGCAAGTAAGTGAAACTGTGGATATTGAATCTGTGGATAAGGGGTTGTACATTCCTGCAAGGCTTCTTAGACTCTTTTCACATGTGACCCCTTTCCATCTGAGAAATTTTTATGTGACCCTAGCTATATAATACAATAGGTATGTATAAAATATGGTAGGTATAAAAATAAAATATGTTACTGCAAATAAATTTACAAAGCTTGCTGATCAGGCTGATTTTCCTTGTTGTAGAGTAAAGCTGAAGCATCTTCTGCAGAGTACACTATAAACCCCGCACAACAGATTTGAGTAAATGCCTAAAACAGCCACTGATGTTCAAAAAACTGTTACTGTTGCTAATTTCTTTGTGACCCCAACATTGAGCGAAGGGGACCCCACTTGGTGTCAGGACCCACAGTTTAAGAAGCAGTGCTGTGTTGTACTGTACTATGTACTTCAATTACAGTTATTATGGAACTTCTATGGAAATGTTCCAACTGGTGTTTTCACATTTCTAAAATTACGCATCTCATATTTCTAACAGGATACATATCATAAACCACAAGCACAAAGTCCATCTCAGCTTCTTTTGCATCATTTGGTCTTGAGGCAGGTTTGTATGAAACAAAATACATAAGAGAAATCAATGTTATAGTTCAGCTAATGTAGGTCTTGTTATAAAGGCATTATAGATCTATTTCAGTACATACCAATGTAAATCTTAGGCATTAAAAATCCTTTTGGTTTTCTGGACAATCTGAGCGAAAGGAATCATAGTACCTTCGTGTGACCTTTCCAAACCTTCTAAATAATTCTGTTTTACTGTTATTACACTGAAATTTATGGGCTGTAGTCAAATACCGTCGCAGTCACCTCTTGGGTAAATGATAGTTATTCAGTTTCCTAAGTTCTTTGTGCTTCTCCTTGCAGGACATCCCCCTCCTCATTGCCTTCTGAACTCGCATTTCACGTCAGCTTTAGAATCTCCCAGCTTTTCTAAAGATTTATCCTGTGCTCCAAAATGGAGTATATCATTCAAGCGCTGACCTTACTGGAGCTCAATAAAGATGTATTGCGACCTCCCTGGATCTGTTGAGAAAGCTTTCTAAATATGTCTTAAAATAGAGGCCCTCCTCCCACATTCCCACTATGCAACCATGTCACACCTCAGGCTTTCCAAATTCTTCTAGGCCAAATTTATCCAGCCAATGATGCCACTGATGTTTAGTGACTCCACCAGGCATATTATGTGTCACCTTAGAAGTGAACATCTTTATTTTGCCATCCAGTTCAGTTCTGTGAGTAATTATTTCCTTACAGCGTTTATGTTTCTCCATTTCCTTTGAATCTAGTCCTGTTTTTCTCTTGCTGTGGGTTGTACATTTCATATCGCTTCTGTGTGCCTCTTCTCCTCAGTTTCAGAAATTCACCTAAATGTTGAGTTCATTGAAATTATATGAGGAAAGAGTAAATTTCATTGAGATCTATTTTAATGAAAAATGCAAGCTGGCATTGTGTTTATTAATTATGATGTAAGTCAGACTTACACCATTATAACTCACTATGCATCCAACTACACTCAGCCTCCTGTATCCACAGATGCTACATCCATAGATACAACCATTTTGCTACTCCATTGTATAGAATGGGACTTGTGGATCTATGGATTGTGATATCTATGGCAGTCCTGGAACCAAGGGATACCAAGGGCCTTGTACCAAGTGCAAGAAAATAAATGGACAAATGTTTGCTACACCTTCTGCTCTCCAGCAACCAGGAAATGGCCTAATTCACAGGACTGTAGCTGAGAAAAGGTGGGTGTGAGGAAAGGTTGGATAGGACACTATATATAGCTCTTTCTTGTAGCTACATCTCTCACTGTAGGAACATGGCCAATCCTCTTTCTCCCATCCATCCTATTGTCCAGTACAGCCAAAGAAAAAGCTTTAGATGTCACCAGAATTAAACCCAATAGTGACGCACTGTATTTCTTCTAATGCAGTGGTTCTCAACCTGTGGGTCCCCAAGTGTTTTGGCCTACAACTCCCAGAAATCCCAGCCAGTTTACCAGTTGTTAGGATTTCTGGGAGTTGAAGGTCAAAACATCTGGGGACCCACAGGTTGAGAACCACTGGTCTAATGCAATTGATTTGTATTTGTTTTTGCTCCTTCCCAATGATTCATTGGTGCAAAGGATCTACTCTTGAGAACTTCCTAGGCCCCTTTCACACAGCTGAATAAAATCCTACAATATCTGCTTTGAAATGGAATATATGGTAATGTGGACTCAGATAACCCAGTTCAAGGCAGATATTGTGGGATTTTCTGCTTTGATATTCTGGATTATATGGCTGTGTGGAAGGGCCCCTAGCCATCCAGATCATATTTGAAGCTACTCAGGAGGGATGTAGGGAGAATAAAAAGATCACCTTCTGTTCAGTTCTAGTGGATCAGTGGATCAATTTCTGAAAACAAAATAAGATTTGTACCACTTGCAGCCCCCATGGGGCCCCCAGATCTTCTTCATAAGGGGGCCGGGCTGTGGCGTAGGCTGTTGAGCAGCTACAATAAATCACTCTGACCATGAGGTCATGAGTTCAAGGCCAGCCCGTGGCGGGGTGAGCACCCGTCAATTAAAAATAAAAAATAGTCCCTGCTCGCTGAGCTAGCAACCCGAAAGATAGTTGCATCTATCAAGTAGGAAATAAGGTACCACTTATAAAGTGGGGAGGCAAGTTTAACTAATTTACGACCTGGAATGAGGAAGTGCCGTCAGAGTGGATGATGAAGCAGCTGCTCCCCCCTGTGGCCAGAATCGAACATCCCCTCAGAAGAAGGTTAAATTGCCTCTGCGTCTGTCTGTCTCAGTCTCTGTTTGATGTGTTTATGGGCATGGAATGTTTGCCCTATGTGTGTATAATGTGATCCGCCCTGAGTCCCCTTCGGGGTGAGAAGGGCGGAATATAAATACAGTAAATAAATAAATAAATAAATAAATAAATAAGATTCCTCAATCCTCTGGAGCAAATTTTCTTTTGTGGGGGAGAATTTGTAAGGCAGTGGTTTCCATTTGAAAACTCTGGGAACAAAGCTAAAACTGTATAATGTACATGTGATCTTTTCATCCCTCCTCCCCGTTGTAGGACACGGCTCTACAAGGGCCGGAAAAATAGTACAGGTCAATAACTGGCTCAGAAAATGGTGTCTAGAGGAGCATTTTGGCTTCCTTGACCATGGTCTACTCTTCCAAGAGGATGGACTACTGGCAAGCGATGGGGTGCATCTCACACAAGTAGGAAAACATCTTTTTGCACACAGACTGACAAACCTCATCAGGCGCACTTTAAACTAGATCCACTGGGGGAGGGGAACAACAGCCTGGCGAACACTATATTACCCACGACCACAGGGAACCGCCAAAAGGCTAAACGGAGGGCTGCACAAACACAGCAAGGACCAAGTACAGAGAGCACAATAATCCCAAATAAACAGTTCGAGGGGAGGTCACAGGGGCTTACATGTCTTTACACTAATGCTCAGAGCATGGGAAATAAGCAAGACGAACTCCAACTCCTAGCACAGCACCACACATACGATGTCATAGGCATCACTGAAACCTGGTGGGACGACTCCCATCACTGGAATTTAACCATTGAGGGCTATAACCTCTTTCACAGAAATAGAACAAAGGGGAGAGGAGGGGGGTAGCTTTATATGTCAAAAACAGTTACGTTGCAGAAGAAATGCAAGACTGTAATCCGGGAAACCATCTTGAAAGCATCTGGATAAGAATCAAGGGAACCGGGACTCAAAAAGATCTTGTCGTGGGTGTCTACTACAGACCTCCGAGTCAGGATGAAGGACTTGATGAAGCCTTCTGTCAACAGCTGACCAAACAGGCACAAAGAAGAGATATAGTAGTCATGGGCGATTTCAATTATCCCGATATCTGCTGGAAAACAAACTCAGCCAAGAGTACAAAGTCCAACAAATTCCTCACTTGCCTTGCAGATAATTTTATGGTCCAGAAGGTAGAAGAGGCAACAAGGGGATCAGCAACTCTTGATCTAATCTTAACAAATGTGGAAGACCTGATCAATACAGTTGAAGTGGTTGGATCCTTAGGGGCAAGTGACCATGTGCTCCTGCAGTTTGCAATACAAAGGAATGCTGAAACTAAGACAAGTCAAACACGCTTTCTGGACTTTAAGAGAGCTGACTTCCAAAAAATGAAGGAATTACTGAGCGGCATTCCATGGACGCCGATATTAAAAAACAAGGGAGTTAAGGATGGATGGGAGTTTTTCAAAAGTGAAATACTCAAGGCGCAAATGCAAACAGTGCCAACAAAGAAGAAAAATAAGACAAGTGCAAAGAAGCCAGAATGGATGTCCAAAGAACTTCTAACTGAGCTAAAGCTCGAAAGTGACATGCACAAGAAGTGGAAAAGGGGAGAAATCACCAAAGAAGAATTCAAACGTATAGCCAACACCTGTAGGGAAAAGGTTCGCAAGGCTAAAGCGCAAAATGAGCTCAGGCTTGCCAGGGACATAAAAAACAACAAAAAAGGCTTTTTTGCTTACGTTGGTAGAAAAAGGAAGAAAAAGGTGGCGATAGGGCCATTGCAAGGAGAAGATGGGGTGATGGCGACAGGGGACAGGGAAAAGGCAGAACTACTTAATGCCTTCTTTGCCTTGGTCTTCTCACAAAAAGAAAGCCATCTTCAACCTCAGCAACATGGAATGGACGAAGGATTGGGGGAAATCCAACCCCAAATAGGGAAACAAGTTGTCCAGGAACACCTGGCCACTCTAAACGAATTCAAGTCCCCAGGGCCAGACCAGCTACATCCAAGAGTACTGAAGGAACTAGCGGAAGTTATTTCAGAACCACTGGCAATTATCTTCGAGAGTTCTTGGAGAACGGGAGAAGTCCCAGCAGATTGGAGGAGGGCGAATGTGGTCCCTATCTTCAAGAAGGGAAAAAAGAACGACCCAAACAATTACCGTCCGGTCAGCCTCACATCAATACCAGGCAAAATTCTGGAAAAGATCATTAAGGAAGTGGTCTGCGAACACTTAGAAACAAATGCGGTCATTGCTAATAGTCAACACGGATTTACCAAAAACAAGTCATGCCAGACTAATCTGATCTCTTTTTTCGATAGAGTTACGAGTTGGGTCGATACAGGGAATGCCGTGGATGTAGCGTACCTGGATTTCAGTAAGGCCTTCGACAAAGTCCCCCACGACCTTCTGGCAAACAAACTAGTAAAATGTGGGCTAGACAAAACTACGGTTAGGTGGATCTGTAATTGGCTAAGCGAACGAACCCAAAGGGTGCTCACCAATGCGTCGTCTTCATCATGAAAAGAAGTGACAAATGGAGTGCCGCAGGGCTCCGTCCTGGGCCCGGTTCTGTTCAACATCTTTATTAACGACTTAGACGAAGGGTTAGAAGGCACGATCATCAAGTTTGCAGACGACACAAAACTGGGAGGGATAGCTAACACTCCAGAAGACAGGAGCAGAATTCAAAACGATCTTGACAGACTAGAGAGATGGGCCGAAACTAACAAAATGAAGTTCAACAGGGACAAATGCAAGATACTTCACTTCGGCAGAAAAAATGGAAATCAAAGATACAGAATGGGGGACGCCTGGCTTGACAGCAGTGTGTGCGAAAAAGACCTTGGAGTCCTTGTGGACAACAAGTTAAACATGAGCCAACAATGTGATGCGGCTGCTAAAAAAGCCAATGGGATTCTGGCCTGCATCAATAGGGGAATAGCGTCTAGATCCAGGGAAGTTATGCTCCCCCTCTATTCTGCCTTGGTCAGACCACACCTGGAATACTGTGTCCAATTTTGGGCACCACAGTTGAAGGGAGATGTTGACAAGCTGGAAAGCGTCCAGAGGAGGGCGACTAAAATGATTAAGGGTCTGGAGAACAAGCCCTATGAGGAGCGGCTTAAAGAGCTGGGCATGTTTAGCCTGCAGAAGAGAAGGCTGAGAGGAGACATGATAGCCATGTACAAATACGTGAAGGGAAGTCAAAGGGAGGAGGGAGCAAGCTTGTTTTCTGCTGCCCTGCAGACTAGGACACGGAACAATGGCTTCAAACTACAGGAAAGGAGATTCCACTTGAACATCAGGAAGAACTTCCTCACTGTGAGAGCTGTTCGACAGTGGAACTCTCTCCCCGGGGCCGTGGTGGAGGCTCCTTCTTTGGAGGCTTTTAAGCAGAGGCTGGATGGCCATCTGTCGGGGGTGCTTTGAATGCGATTTCCTGCTTCTTAGCAGGGGGTTGGACTGGATGGCCCATGTGGTCTCTTCCAACTCTACTATTCTATGATTCTATGATTCTATGAAATGGTTAATTTTCACCCTATGGATTTGTTTCCAGCTTGTAATGCTCAAGCTAAGTACTGTACCTCACTCTAACACTTATTTTCTTTTAATCACTGATAAATATGTTGAATTTCAGTCTCAGGGAAGAGCTTTTACTCCGATGAGAGGATAATCTGAAGCACATGATTTACCTTTTAAAAATTCCATTAATTATTCCAAAGTCCTTCATCATGTTCTCTAGTATGCAACACCTCTGTACACAAAACAGACCAGCCTTTCTCATCTTCCCCCATTTATCTCTGATCATTTTTATCATCTGTCCCTGACTGCCCAAACTTTGCTCTGTTGTATCTCACAATAGACTGAAGGCTGTAGTACAAGGTAGTGGAAGTAAGCAATGCTCTTGTTCTCTTTTCGTGACCTTTCAATAATGTCTGTGCATTAATTGCAGGTGTTTACAGTATTTTGTACTGGGGGATGTGAAGTTAGTTTTGCTATTAGACTGTGAGAAGAATTGTTTTAAAAATAGAGGGGATCTGCCTTTCAAAATGTGACAATTGCTTCCCAAGAAACCCTTCGATTCCCTTGAGGTCTGTTTTACAAATGTTTGTACTGAATCCAGCGTTGTTCCCCACAAATAAATGCATTCCCTTTTCTTCTTTAACAAAAGCTGGCTTATAGAACATTTTTGTAAGCTCATATTATGTACATTATTATATACATTTTTAAGAGAAACTCCCCTGAGTTGTAATGGATGAGAGGTGCAAGAGCCAATGCATTGTGTTTAGGGGAGGAATGGGTTAGTTATGGTCCCCCATTATCCCTGTCCATAAATCCATGCAGGCAGGAGCTGAAGAGCTGTGGCTCCTGGAGAGCCACAGGTTCTCCCCATTCCATGCAAGATTGTTATATTTATAATGCAGGGTGGGAAGTGGAGAGGGCTCTAATTCTCCTTTAGCCACAATTTTTACACATTATCTATAGAGCAGTGGTTCCCAACCTTTTTTTGACCAGAGACCACTTGACCAGTGCCCACTTTGACCAGGGCCCACTCTTCAACATTAGTACCAAAAGGGTTATGAATCAGTTTTTGGTCAACTTTAGATTCGGTTTTGTTATTTGAGGTGCTGATTCAGAAAATTGCATTGGATAGACCACATCAGCTCTACTTTCTGATACAGAACATATGCCATGCAGTAATTGCTATTTGCTCACCCACAGAAAACCACATTTAATAATCTAGAGCTAGTGTGGTCTATCCTATGCAATGGTCAGCTCTGCAGAAAGGAGCGGAAATAAAATTAATGAAATAAATAAATAAAGAGGAAGGAGGTTCGCAGACCAGATTTTTGTTCTCGTGGCAGCCCACAGGTTGAGAACCACTGCTATAGAGCATAATGGTTCTGATAGGACTGTTGTGAAGAAAAATGATAGGCACCGAAATGCTCCAAGGTTCTTAGAAAAATGGTTGTTTAAACAGACAAATAATGGCAATAATCATAATCATAATTTGTTACTCTGCCTCTCCTCATGGTTCAAGGTGAGGGAAAACATGGCTAAAACACACAGATATAATATAATACTATTAAAATGCATATATTACAATACATCGAACAAAGACTGATTGCATGAAGAAACAGACTAATTCACTTTATTGGGGATAGGAATCCCAAATAATAGACTTGAAAAACCTTGAAGCTACTTTACGTAAGGCAGTCCAAACAATTTCTCTAAATCATATGAGCTACATTGAATTGTTTTTTGCAAAGACTGAGAAATATTTTTATGTTTGTTTATTGGAAGCTACTGAGAGGACACTGTACTATGAGACCAAGTACAACTGATAGTTGGATGAATAGACAGACAGACAGACAGACAGACAGACAGACAGATAGATAGACAGACAACAGAGATAGACAAGAGAGAGATTGCCAACCTAGCAGTAGCCACCATGTGTTTTCTTGTATTAAATGGAGATGTGGGATACACATGTTTTCTCACAGTGACTTGTCTCGATGGCTTAAGTCACATTTACACAACCAGCCAATCAGTAGAATTTCCCTGAAGAAAAGGCATGAAAGTGCATAAGAAATATCTAATGTGATCTCTTCTTTCTTTTATAGTGAGACTTAATCTTTCCTTGTTTATGAAAGAGGTAATTTGAATGTTCAAATTCAAAAAGATACACTATCTAATATTTCACGGATGAAAATTACAAAAATTGTGAACATTATGAATGTGGAAGAACAACAAGCAAGGAGGGGCTGAAGAAGTATGCTTTTGTCTGAGTCTACCAGGAAATGCCCTTCCCTGAACTAAGTACTGACTACTATTGCATTTTGAACTCAGTTTGCAGCAACTGAAGAAATCCAAAGGGAAAGGGAAAAAGTGGGAGGAGTAGAAAAACTGGAATATTTTAAAATCATCTGAAAAAGTTGGATGACAGAGGATTAATCCCGACTAACCCTGACAGATTGAAACACTTAGAAAGTAATTAGAAGTTAAATAGACATGATCTAATTAAGCAATTGAGTATATATATGGAATCTAATTACCTTTGAGTGGAATAAAGGGTTTTTTTTCCGAGTCCGAAGCTACTTGAGAAAATGCAAGTCATTTCTGGTGGGAGAAAATTGGATAATGTCTGCAAGGACATTATCCAGGGGACACTCCGATGTTTTGATGTTTTTGCTGTCTTTCATGTCCTCGCATGGAGCTGGAGTTGATAGAGAGAGCTCATTCATGCTTTCCCCGGGTTTAATTTGAACCAGCAACCTTCAGGTCAGCAACCCAGCCTTCAAGTCAGCAGTCCTGCTAGCACAAGGGTTTAACCCACTGCGCCACCAGGAGTAAAGGTGACAATACATGATCACTAAGGCAGTGGTGACTGTTGTCACTGAAATATTGCCTCCATCATCAGAATTATAATGTTGAAAAATCAAGAGTGGTTGTGAAACCAAAGGCAAGGAAATACTTAACCTCATTTTCTAAAAGACAAAGGAAGGAGATACTCGGTAGCATCTTGTTAGTGACATATGCAGGCAGGATACACATTGACCATTGATTGACTTATACTGTGGTATGTTGCTATTCAGGATAGAGACAGTACATCATAACATCTCTATGGGGTAGGAAAATTGGGCTCTGAGATTTGAATACAAGTTTTCCTGTCTTCCTAAAGATGTTGTCTGCCATAACTTCCCAATCTGTGACTGAAAAGTATAATCAGACCTCACACACAATCTGCCATTTGGGTGACTTGTTGCTCTTTACATTTTTCAGTCCATAAAGAGAAACCCTTCTGACACCTGAGGGTTTGACAGCCCATCATCTTTATTACCAGATAAGAGTAATTGACTCCCTGGCACGTAGTGAAGAGTGATGCAAATAAGTCATTTGCCTACCTTTGCAATGTCTTTATCCTTCTTAATTGTTCCCATTAATCCCTAGCAGCAGAAGCAGATGCGCCAATTTTCTCCTAACTTTCCTACACAATCTGTCAAAATCACGCTTAGTATATTGGAGTTAGTAAAACCCAGGTTATTGCATGAGACATATTGTCAGGTTTTCCATGAATAGTTAACCATAATTTGAAAGGATCATTATATACTAATAGCTTGCATGTTCAGCTTATTCCATCAAGATTTTCACCAAGGCTGTACTATCACAAATACTGTGTTAACAATTTTGGTGGCCAGACTCATGTTCCTATGGAGTCATGATGTATTTTTGGCAGTGTTAGGTACAACACAACTCTGTAAGTAAATCTAACTCCCAGGACTGTTGTGATGCATGAAATAAAATAACACAATTTTCTGCACACTGAAAATTGTAAGAGTAACATGAAAGATCACACTGGCAACAAAGGTCCACAAAGTTAAAGCAACAGTATTCTCCGTAGTAACCTATGAAGGTGAGAGTTAGACCATAAAGAAGGCTGAGCGAAGGAAGATAGATGCTTTTGAACTTTGGTGCTGGAGGAAAATCCTGAGAGTGCCTTGGACTGCAAGAAGATCCAACCAGTCCACACTCCAGGAAATAATGCCCAGCTGCTCACTGGAGGGAAGGATATTAGAGGCAAAGATGAAGTACTTTGGTCACATAATGAGAAGACAGGAAAGCTTGGAAAAGATCATGATGCTGGGGAAAATGGAAGGGAAAAGGAAGATGGATGGATGTCATCCTTGAAGTGACTGGCTTGATCTTGAAGGAGCTGGGGGTGGCCACGGCCGACAGGGAGCTCTGGCGTGGGCTGATCCATGAGGTCCGAAGAGATGGAAGTGACTGAACAAATAAACAACAACAAACATGAAATATCATATGTTGTATTGATAGTTATTTCTGTTGTTTCTGATTTAAAGTGACCCTAAGGTAAACGTATCATAGAGTTGTTCAGAGTGGTTTGCCATTACCCTTCTCTGAGACTGAGGATTAACTGATTAATTAATCAGAATAATCTCTTATATTGCTTCCCCCCGCCCAAACTTTAACTTCCAGCCAAAACACCTTGTTCTCGATGAGTGCTTCATAAAACGGAAACCTTTGCTTCATTCACCAGCACTTTCTTAGCAGATGACTGTATTTCTCTCCAAGGATATTTTATTTTAAAAGGATATGAATTGATTTGTTACTTAATAACTAAGCATGGAACATACCAGGCCCCAATTATGAATTCCTGGATTGTCTAGAAATGGGCAAAGGAGTGGGAAGAGAGACAGCTCGCTATCTATCTAGTTATACATTACCCAAACTACATCTCATTATTTGTCTGGCTTTTTAAGCATTCTTTTCATTCACCCAAAGGGGCTATAATGTATTGTAAACTGACATCTTACTTTTGGGGATTTTTGTGGACATTAGATGAGCAACATATTGCCTAGTGGAAAAGGGGAAATAAAACAGCTCACCCAAAGAGGATAGCTATTTCTTGGCTAGGGAAAGTTGTACTGCTTGGGAGTAAATCCCAGATAGTCTGCTGAATTGTACTAGAAACCACTGTTAGAATATGGAGGCCCCTTGTACATATCATCCAACTTAACTGCAGCTTGTACTAAATAAACACTTACTACTAGTAGTAATATTAGTGGTAATACCTTGTGTTTTGCGTGATATTTCCTATGATTAAAAATGTGGGAAGGGAATCATGCAAATACCCAGATGTTAGTGGGCAACAATTTCCATCAGTCTCTCAGAGAAGCCAATGATGTGATCTTCACTAATTTTGCTTCAAATGAGATGAAGAGTAATTGAAACATTTTCTTCATGTTCTGAGGAAACTGCACAGTTTTTTTCAGAGCAGGTAGAAAAATAATTTCTGTTCAATATTTATCGTGCTCAATTTTTTTGCATAGATAGCAGCATGTTTTGCACAGGAAACAGCTTGTTCTGCACAGAGTTTTCTGTATGGTTTTCTGCACAAAAAATGCCATATGCAATTTTTGCTCAGAACAAGTCCCTGCTT
Organism: Anolis carolinensis; assembly: GCF_035594765.1. NCBI lineage: Eukaryota > Metazoa > Chordata > Lepidosauria > Squamata > Anolidae > Anolis > Anolis carolinensis. The sequence goes on from NC_085841.1 coordinate 253,479,231, forward strand.
GAGCATTTTGTGCACAGAAAATTAAAAAGAAGCTATTTCTTTCTGCAGTCCAATGACACTTGAAGGGCTACAGTAACTTACTCTGCTGTAATTCTCAAATAGCTTGAGCGTTAACTGCATAATTCCTGAAGAACCAACAACTGCTTTTCTTCCCTCTGGTTTGGGTCAATGCACAATTCATGCTAAGAATCACAGAGCTTTCTTTGATTCTTTTCAATGAATAAGAAAGCATGGAGGGTACTGATTTTTAGAAACCTGTTCTGTCTAGCCATTGAGACTGCCAACTTGCAACTAGCATATCATTCTTGATATGTTATGGACAATTATAGGGCAAGACCAGCAATATGTCTTTCATCTTTTCACTGAACTCGCTCAGGGCACTTTTTTTACAGACTTGGCCAGAGGAGAAGTAGAGTTATTTATCAGTAACAGATACTTGGCACCTGTTTAGACTTTTGGGGCTCTTAGCAGAAACAATGCAACGAGTTTTCTCTGTGCTATACTAAGCACACAACACTAGCAACAGGCTTCTGCCAAAGAAGATGTGCCACCACAGTTGCCAAATGTGGAATATTTGAGGATCAGAAAGGTAGAATCAGAAGCTGTGAATCTGAGTAAGCTCTTACCAGCTCCAAAATCAACAATATCAGTTCAATTAAAATAATTTATAAGAAAAGGCACCATGTGAGCCTTATGACAGATCATGAGAGTATCAGAATATCAAATGGAGATAATCATATTCAAATTACATCTCAAAGGATACTATTGTTTGATCACTTTCCACCACCATATACTTTCACTTTGGTTTTTGAAGTGTTTCTCAGAGCAAGGGCAAAACTGTTCAAATTCTGACAGACTGATGGGAATTGTTGCCCAATAACATCTGGGTATTAGAGGCAAAGATGCAGTACCTTGGCCACATAATGAGAAGTCAGGAAAGCTTGGAGAAGATAATGATGCTGGGGAAAATGGAAGGAAAAAGGAAGATGGATGGATGTCAACTTTGAAGTGACTGGCTTGACCTTGAAGGAGCTGGGGGTGGCGATGGCCGACAGGGAGCTTTGGTGTGGACTAATCCATGAGATCACAGAGAGTCAGAAGTGACTGAACAAATAAACAACAACAAAAAAACCTGGGTATTTCCCACTTCTCATTTTTGCTCATAAGAACTATAAAGCATAGCTGTTATTAGTAATAGTACTACCACTGCTCAGTGTTTATTTAGTGTTAGCTGTATTTATGTGTTTGGAAGAAACGCCAACATGTACAAGGGGGCTCCATATACTAATATCAGTTTCTACTACCATCCCTCAGACACTGCAATCTGGAATTTAATACCCAACAGTGTTACTTTTCCTAGCCAAAAAGAGTCTGTTCTCTTTGGGTGACCCATTATTTTTATTTCTTTATTTCCTTTCGGCAATATGCTGCTCACCTAGTGTCCACAAAAACTGCCAAAAGTAAGATGTCAGTTTACAATATAGCCCCTTTGGGTAAATGAAAAGAATGCTCAAAGAGCCAGACAAATAATGAGATGTAGTTTGGGTAATTTATGACTAGATAGATAGTGAGCTGTCTCCCTCTTCCCGCTCCTTCCCCAGGTCCACAGTCTAAGAATTCGTAATTGGGGTCTAGTATGTTCCGTACTTAGTTATTAAGTAACAATGCCATTCATGTTCTTTTCCTTCCTTCCTCCCTCTCATTCTCTATCCTTATGATGGAAGACAGGATTCCAGTTATTAGTGCAGCCACTTTATGTATTTAAAGCCCAACAAGGCTGCACAGTGACTACATAGAATGGGCTACATAGGGCTACTAATGGGCTACATAGAACCAACCAGGGGTGTATGAGACTCACTCATGGCTTACAATGAAGTAGGAAAATCATATTGCTAACACAACTCTCAACACTTTACGGAATGCCATTTTCCTTGCAATCGTCATGTAAAGAGAGTATTTGCACATCTCATTTAAAAACATTCTTAGATATCCTCCACACCAAGATGCACAAATCAGTCATGGTCTGAAGGTATTGCTCTTCACAGTAAGTATTTTCGGTAATTGATCACCGGCTAGGCAGAACAACTGCAAGTAAAAGTATGATTGCTGCAGAAGAGTTGGATAGGAGATTCTGGGATTCAGTGTCCCCTTAAGCAAATTTTCCAAGTTCTACATTACCAATTTGATTGGGACCCTAAGCAGGCATGTTGGGAAGAACCATCAAAACCCAAGAGATATGTTTCCAGTTAAATTGTAACATATTTAGGATTAAGGTAAAAATGTTCTATTGTTCCATTACTTTCATGAAATTCATGTGTTAATCAGGATGTGTAAATCTTCAACCAACATTCTTGCTTGCAAAGAGAAATAATTTCTGTACTTTTCTTCTTTTTGTGAAATGAAAATTTTTGCATAACATTATCCCTATATTTGCACATACTGAAAAGTTCAAGAGGTTTGTTTTTCTGTAGAAAAATATGTAATTTTTCTATGAAAAAATATGTTTTTTCTGAATAGGAAACATATTTTCTGCATAGAAAACACTGTTTCCTATGCAACCTCCACAATGATTTCCCCCCACAAGAAAACATGTATTTATATACAGAATAATTCCCCAGAATATCTGAAGACTAGGAGAAAGTTGCACAAAAGTTCTGCTGTTTTGTTATTCTTCTCAACATGGTTTCTCAAGTGTAAGAAAACTTGCCCCTCATTTTGGCTGAAAAATAAATAATGTTGATTTTTATTCCAAATTATACAATTCACCAAGAGAAGATGTGACTGAATTGCATTTTGAAAAGCATTAGAATACATTGAGGGACAGCCATGGCTTTAAAGACAGCTAGATTTGCATCTGGTAGCACATGGCTTTCTGTATGTACACAGGCAGCTGAAAGTTAAACACAGCAATAAGCAGAGGAAGAAAACAACAACAGCACCTAATATGCATGTATTTTATGGTGTTGTATGTTAATTTTGTTCCATTGGGCTTGGTCCCAGGTAAGCTGTCCCAAGTCCCTTTGGGGAGATGAGGCAGGATATAAGAATGTTGTTGTTGTTGTTGTTGTTGGCAAAAAGTCTTTAAAATATGCGTAACTGCCAGTTTTAAATGCAATTATCTCACAGGCCAACTTTCCACCCTGTATTCACAGAGAGAATTATGACTTCTTAACTTTGGGGAAAGGCAGCAGAAGGGCTGGGGAACCCATTGCCCTCTTCATGGAAGTGGATTCAAATGAAAAATGAGTTTTTATCTTTAAATGCTTCCAAGCAATCTGCAAATTATTTAAATGAAGACAAAGCAGCCCTCCTTCCAACATCTGCAAGCAAAATGCTTAAATTCCAAGCACAGCTTTTACTGGCATAAGAAAATAATAAGCGGAGTTCAATTTGTGTCAGCACAGCTCAGGAAAATAAGATATCATGTCTTGCTGTCTGCTTGATGTCAGCTTCTCAGATTCAAACCCTAATGCCTCATCTTAGGCTGTCCTTACTGAAGGCTGCCAAACAGCAAGGTTCAGCCAAAGTTCACGGAGCTACTACAAAATAGCTTCTCCCCTTCCGACCCCCTCGCCATGATTATGAACCTTCTGCTTTATATTGTACACACTTGATTATATCTACCCTTGAAATGTATATAACTCTATTAGCCTCTTCTCCTATTATTTTAATATGCAGTGCATTCCTTCCTGGGCTTAAGTTGTTTTATAGCTTCCTGAAAAAAAGTTTTTTTGGTTGGGACCCAAAGATACTTGTGTCTGTTGAGAGAAGTGTGTGCAAAGGGGGGGCTACTCTCCCTCAAATTGGAACGCATGTCAAAGCATCAAACATATCGGACAGTACCAGCCTCTCACTCATTGTATCCTTATCATGCAATATAGGCATTCTCTTTTGATAGCCATTGTATTCCTTTTATTTTGTAGCAGAGGTGCCAGGAGAAAAGTGTGGGGGTGCTACCATGTCTAACCATCATTCTTACGGGGCCTGACATTGCTGAACATAGAATTGTGACAACTATGTAACTAGGCAAACCTGTCCCATTGCTGTGCATCCTTCAAGAAGAAATCAAGAGCCACTTCTGTGTTTCCGAAAGGATCACATCCTGGGGGCTGGTCTTTGGTCAACCATATCTTCATTGTGAGCAGTCTCCAAATGGAAGGCAAAATATCTGAAATCAATTGAATCTTCAAGACTTAGTGACCACCATTTATTACCAGGGAGCTTCATGTTTGTCAGGAAACTTGGAGTTTTCTTTGCAAACCCCTCTCCCCCACCCCAAGATTATATACCATGGCCATCATAATTATAATTTCATTGTGGGAAAATATGTTTTTGAACCAGTTACTATCTTTCCAGTGGTATCTTTAGAGAAAATAATTGGATGAATAAACAGATGTTGCCTAGCCATATTCTGAGTGCCTGCAGTGCTTCAGTCTGCTTAAGACTTCAAGTAACTTAAATCCTCAATCCTGTTGTTGAGTGAAAATGTTAATCTCTTTCTGAGGCAGCTCAGTGACATGGTTTTGCCTCCCTCAGACAACAAGTACTTTCAGTTCTTCCATTTTCTTGATCGTGTTTCAGCTGTAATCTTACTTAATTCCTCTCTTTTTGTTTTGATTTTAAACAGTACTGTTTCTTCCATTGTTATAATCTATCAGATAATTTTCTTTTCTGGTGGATCTTTTTTTATGAAGACTCTCCCTTTCCTGTGAAGATAGAACTGATTGACTTCCACCAGTAGCTGGGATAAGCTTTCTTGCACATCATGTTTGTCAAGATGTTTGGGAAGATTCAAAATTGCATTGTCAAAGCTTCCCCACTTCAGCTCAGGGAAACAATCAACAAGAAAGGCACTTTGTATTTTTTTATCCAAAGGACAGAAATGCATAACATAGCAGAACCTTGTGAAAGTTTCAGAAATACAGATGTGAATGGATGGAATCAGAACTGGTTCAGTGCCACTGGACTGCTACTCTTACCACCATTCCTTCCTTTCCCCCTCCCTTCTCTAATAACTTTGTCACTCCTACTCCCATAAGTCCAGGAGCTGAGCAATGAACACTTCCATTGATGTGCTTGGTGGGCACTAGGTATGTGCGATCCAGAAAAAAATGGTTCTAAACTCTGTTTGAAAGTAGGGGGCACCGGTGCTTCGTTTCTAAAGTCATTTCTGAATTTTGAAGGCAAAAAGTTCAAAACTTTCTGAAACTATATTAATAATTACTTTGTTAATGGCGGACGTGCATGCACAATAGGGAAAAACAGCACTGATGGGGGAACTTTAGGGGATTCTCCCACTCTCATTTTGAGCCATCCTGATGAAACTTGCTACAGTGGTAGAACACATTTACCACTGTTAGCTCACCATATTTCAGTATGTTTCACTTATTCTCAGATTTTTGGCGAATTTTCATAGTTTTTATAAAAAACATTTTTAATAATTATAGAAATCTGTTCTTAGTTTGAAAGTGTTATTTCCTGTTCTATTGGGTTGTCTTTACTTTGAAAGTCATTGTTCTGCTTCAGAAACTTTGTTTTTGTGAATGAAATTCTGTTAAATTTGTGGAGACTCAACAAAGGAAAATGTGCTATTTATAGGATGATATCCCTTGCACAAAGACAGTTTTGCCAGTGTAATAAAGTTTTGCCATGGTTTTTATGACAGAACCAATTAGGAAATGACATTTATCAACCAGGAACAGAAATCATAGCACAGCATCAAACCACTCCTGTCAGATGCCCATCAGCCTCAGAATAAGGAAATCTGTTCCTGGTTTGAAAGTATTATTTCCTATTTTATTGGGTTTTTGGGGGCTGAGAGTGTGTGACTTGCCCAGGATCACTTTGGTGCAGCTGATGGCCAAACACATACAACAAGCTGAGGGCTTGAACCCAGAGAAGGATCAGTAACATTACTGCGCTCCCCAGATGAAAGGAGAACAGTGTTATCTTTATTTACACAGAGAGGGGTTGGGAATGATGGAAGACACACTGCTTGGGACAGCTGGTGGCCAAACACACATAACAGGCTGAGGGCTTGAACCCAGAGAACAAGATGCAGTACTTTGCCAGGCAGGCACAGGCAGGGCTTGTGGCCAAACGTTGCTGTACTCCCCAAAATGGAGGGAGAGAACAGCCTTCTCTTTATACAGAAGATGGGAAATGCAGTACTACTTTGCCAGGCAAGCAGCATACGGCTTGTTTGTGGCCTGGCCATTTTAAAAATAAAACAACCACTTTCCCCAAAAAATCCCACCCCACACTTTTGTCTCCCAAAATAAATGCCTTCCTTTTGTTTCACTCCTTTCTTCTTTCTTCTTGCAAAGGCTCCCTCCTCTTTAACCCATGCATGCAGCAGCAGCAGCAGCAGCAGCAGCAGCAGCAAAAAAAGACCAACCACCCTTGTCCCTTCCCCGGCCAGAATGAGGCTCAAAGGCATGTGGAAGGGGTTTTAAGCAGGACGTACCAAACCCCTCCCCTTACACAAACGTCAGCACTGATTGGGCAGGGAGGCAATCCCAGACTAGGCTGTTCTTCCCTGCAAAGTTTGGTTGCATTAAAAATGCTTTCTCATATATCTGAGGTACTTCCGAGCCCATTAAATCAATGGGCTCAAACGCTTCGAATTTGAAAATTAATTCCGAGGTGCCAAATCGAGTCGGAACCCTGTTCGGAATCCAAAAAAGATCCAATTTAATTCTGAGTTATGATAATTCTGAGGAAATCACACATGCCTAGTGGGCATCACAAAAACCAGAGTGACAGGGCAAGGTAGGTGCTGTCCCTTGTTTATGAGCAGTCCAAGCCTAGGGAAAATGGGATGTCAGTGTAAACAGCCAGAACTCCCTCCTAGATAGGAAACAGGAAAGCTGTTTACAATGGCCCAAAAGGCAGATGTGCTCCAGAGCTTCAGGAAAGTTCTGGACTCGGTATCATGAAACCCCATTCTGTCTTGCAGGAATACACAAAGAATAGATGGTCATCAAACCTCCAGAAAAAGAGATCAAGACATCATATTGCACTGTTGAACAGCTCTTATCAGGACATTCTTCCAAACTTTAGGTCCAAACATCCATTATCTTTTCCTGTAATTTGAATCCATGTGCCATATCTCTGGAGCAGCAGAAAAGAAGCTTTCCCTTGCTTTATATGACATCAGTACAAATATTTAAACATTGCTGTCATGTCCCCTTTCAACCTTCTCTTCTCCAAGCTAATTTAGCTACTTGCATATTATCTACATGATTAGAATCCTTGATTGTTCATATGTAGAATTCACTGCAAAAAAGTGATTTAAGAAACAGCATTTGGATGCTTGATGATTAGATATTAGAAAGTAGTGAGTGAACCCTTATATTTATGGGAAACTAGCATCACTAAAAACCAGGCTGTCTGTGGAGAGGATTAATGTTTTGTCCATTTGTAAAAAAAATAATTGACATTGGTTCAAGTAACTTATGGATGCAAGAGCTGGACCATAAGGAAGGCTGAACGAAGGAAGATAGATGCTTTTGAACTTTGCTGCTGGAATGTAAATCCTGAGAGTGCCTTGGACCGCAAGAAGATCTGACCTGTCCATCCTCCAGGAAATAATGCCCGACTGCTCACTGGAGGGAAGGATATTAGAGGCAAAGATGACGTATTTTAGCCACATCATGAGAAGAGCATGATGCTGGGGAAAATGGAAGGAAAAAGGAAGAGAGGCCGACCAAGGGCAAGATGGATGGATTATATCCTTGAAGTACTGACTTGACCTTGAAGGAACTGGGGGCAGCGATGGCCGACAGGAAGCTCTGTCGTGGACTGGTCCATGAGGTCATGAAGAGTCGGAAATGACTGAATGAATAAACAACAACAAGCAGAAAATCTTTAAAAATCCTGCATTCAGTAGCTGAATTTATAATTTTTTAAATCCTAAGCTTTCATTTCAAAAGAGATACACAGTTGAAACCCCAAAGGGCTAGTCTTAAGGGAAAAAAAATCTTAAGTTTGGGATGCATATTCAAGATGGGCAAGCACAGTTGTATGCATATTGAAGTTCGCTAAATTACCATATCATCAAGAAAATTCTGTTGAATTCTGTCACAATGTGGTGGTGACCATGGTTGGTCACAAATAAACATCTCGCATGTAGTCACACCATGCTACATGTTTCCCTGAAGCCAATATTTGTCTTCAGGTTGGTTTTCTGGCCATTGCAGGACACACAGTAAATTATGCTAAATTGAGGGAAGGATACATTCCACATGGCCAGAAAGATGTAGTCCAATTTTTCAGTGACAGCTCTAGGAAACCAAATGATACAAGAATGATGGTCAAAGATGACATGATTTTAAACCAGGGATAGGTAATATGGTCCATGGACTACAAATAGCCCCCAAAGATGTTTTTGTGACCACAGTTCAGATTTCATATCAACTTATTTATTCATGACACATTAATAAGAATAATTTCCTTTCTATGATCAAACCAAAGGGTCTAATACGTCCTTTACAAACATAGATGCTCAATATTTTTGTTCCTTCTATGAGCACAAAACATTTCTCTCTCACTAGTTTTTTGCACTGATTCAGTTTTTAACTTGTCTGGTATCAATTACTAAGACAGATTTGCAATATTCAATGTCTATACAGATGAAACAATTTCATACCTTCGATGACTCTTTTTTTGCTGGCAGACAGAGTGGCATGATCTAAAAAGGCTGATTTTTTAAAAAAAAAAATCAAAGGCGATCAAGATTAAAATTCCCAAATGTGTATTCTGGATGACTTCCAAACATATTCAGTCTTTATTCATTATTGGATATTGTCTTGATTAAAATTCCTGCTGGTTTGTCCTATGGTTAAAGAGTAATCTTGTATCTTAGCTTTTGGAATGTATCAGTATCATGTGACAGCTATGAAGTCCAAATTAATATAGAGAGATCTCTCCCACTAGCCAGCATGGAAAAAGATTTAGAACATCCAGATTTCAGCAAAGCCGTTTATAAAAATTTATCTTCTACTAGCCTTATATAACACAAGAGCCACTTCAATCTCTCAGCTGGGAAGAACATGAGGTTTATTAAAGCAAGATATCTTTCAAAACAGTTTTGGCTTTAAAATGAAAACTTTTACATGCAGAAATGAATTTACTTGATCTGCTCAAACGCCTAAAACCCACTGAACTAAACAAAAGCGGATTGAAATCTACCTTAGCCCTGTTGACTTGCCGCAAATTGGCTTATACCTTTTTATATTTAATTGCTTATTATAACTTGATTTATTACTTAAATGTATCTTAAATGTTATATTTGTATATTTAAATTTTAATCTTGTTAATTTGGGTTACTTTATAATTATAATGATGTTATTTATTTACTGTTTATGATTTGATCAGTTTGTTATGTCTTGTTGGCATTGTATGTTTGCCACTTTTCTTGTTGTACATCACCCTGAATCCCCTCAGGGAGATAGGGCAGAATAAAAATGAAGTTTTTTTTATTATTTTCTTTTCTTAACTATCCTGATTCTGTGTATAGGTGTACAGAAGTAGGACTTCCATCCTAGAGATTGGAAAAGTTGCTTTTTTCAACTACAACTCCTAAAATTCTTTAGTCAGCATGTCCCATCCCCCCCCCCCCTCCCAGCCAAGGAAGCCTAATCTGGAAGTAAAGGAAATAAAGGAACCAATTCAGTACCTGGTTGACTGTAATGACTTCAGTTATGTGACTTCCTGTTTTGTTAGTGTTGTTATTATTTTTATGTACTTTATTTATACCTCGCCTTTCTCCCCATGGGGATTCAAGGCAGCTAACAATCACACACCGATCTTGTTTAATTATTTTGAACCTCTCCTTTCTCTTATTCATGTATCTTGTCTGCAGCATATGTTAGAAAGGCAACTTGCATTTGTATGAGCTTTAACAATACCAACAGTAACAGCAAATTAATTTAGAGTCTATTGGAGCAATTTATCTTGATATGGATGGCATCAGTATAGGATCTAAAGCAGCCATGTCCTTCCAATCTAGGAATCATTACACAGTGCAGGGGTGCATCAATGCTATGAAATCATGGGGTTTGTATCTTGGCCAATTAATGGTTTATTTAGAGCCCATGTTCTGAAACATACATTTGAAGTTAGTTGGTGAATCTCAGCTTTCATTCATTGCAGTTTGGCACTATGTCTACCCTTGGTATCCTGGCTTAATCTTAGTTTGTCCTTCCACCCCAACATCCATCTTGATTCAACGGTGTTATGGAAACACAAAGGAAGAGCAATTGTGAAGGAAAGGACAAATCTATTAGTTTCAGATTTTTCTACATTATTTTTCTAAACCTCAAGTTTGCTCACTTTCCAATATGGAACAAGTATTATTTTGGGGGTAATTCTAATGTAGCACTATTGGATATCCAGAGATTTAAACCCAGCTTTTTAAGAGTTAACAATCAAAATCCCTGGACAAATTTGTAAGTTCTGGTTAGTTCAACATTTTAACTTTTAAAAATCATGTCATTTAATCCTAATTATACATTTTAAAAATGTTGGTAAATTCCTATTAAAATAAAATTCTCTTCAATCCCTATTGAAAAACAAAATTGCACTTTATTTATACCCAAATCCCTGAGTGTCCCATGTAGACTTGCCAAGTCTGCAGCATCCTCTTCCCTGAGATTTCAAAGTCAAATGACACCAGAGGGCACATTCTTGTGATGTCGTGGGGAACTTGCAAAGTAACAGGCAGAACACTGGGAAGTGGTTTCAGGACAACTGTGTATGAAAATAGTCATGAGGGCAAAAGGTCATGAATTTGGGTACAACTCAACTAAGCCAATGCTGTGGGAACCCAGATTCACAAATTCAATGGCTATGAGGGGGGAAAAGCCAGGAATTGACTCGTCTGATGTCATTGAAAGTGGAGAGAGGGACTTTATGCAAATTGATACCAATGTAAAACTTTGCATAGAGTTCTCCTTTTGGTTCCTGGTTTAAAAATCATGATCCATCAGATAAATGAGTCATACAGTAGAACTGTTTTTTAAAAACAGCAACTAATGAATAACTTTCAGTTTGCTATGCTTTCATGAATCCCCAATTAGGCTATCTGTAGTGGCAACAGTCTTGGACAGCAATGGTTCCCAAAGTGACCCATTTAAGGTGGAATCAGGTGTCAAACAGGGATGTGTCATTGCCCCAACCTTATTTTCCATCTTCATCGCTATGATACTTCATCTCGTTGATGAGAAGCTTCCCACCAGAGTGGAAATTATCTATCTGACAAATGGCAAGCTATTTAACCTCAGCAAACTGAAAGCCAAAACCAAGATCACAACATCTGTTATAGAACTCCAATATGTAGATAACAATGTAGTCTGTGCGCATTCAGAAGAAGACCTACAAGCCACTCTAAACGCCTTTACAGCAGCATACAAGAAGCTCGGCCTCTCATTGAACATTGAGAAAACCAAAGTGCTCTTCCAGCAAGCACCAGCCAGTTCCTCTGCAAGGTCAGAAATACAGCTTAATGGCACAATATTAGAAAATGTCGACCATTTCCACTACCTTGGCAGCCACCTCTCCACAAAAGTCAACATTGACACTGAAATACAACACAACCTGGGCTCTGCAAGTGCAGCATTTTGCCGAATTGAGACATCCGTAGAGATACCAGGGTGCTCATTTATAAAGCCATTGTCCTCCTAACCCTGCTATACGCCTGCAAAATGTGGACTGTCTACAGACATCACACTGAATTATTGGAATGATTCCATTAATGTTGCCTCTGAAAAATCCTGCAAATCTCTTGGGAAGACAGGCAGACAAATGTCAACTTGCTGGAAGAAGCAAAGTCCATCAGTACTGAAGCGATGCTCCTACACCATCAACTGGCCATGTTGTCTGAATACCTGATCACCGTCTTCCAAAGCAGTTACTCTACTTCCAACTCAAGAACAGAAAACGAAATGTTGGTGGACAGGAAAAGAGATTTAAAGACGGGCTCAAAGCCAACCTTAAAAACTGTGGCATAGACACTGAGAACTGAGAAGCCCTGGCCCTTGAGTGCTCTAATTGGAGGTCAGCTGTGACCAGCAGTGCTGCAGAATTCAAAGAGGCACAAATTGAGGGCTCAACGGAGAAACGCACCAAGAGGAAAGCATGTCAAGCCAACCCTTACTGGGATCATCTTCCACCTGGAAATTGATGTCTCCACTGCAGGAGAATATGCGGATCAAGAATAGGTCTCTTCAGCCACTTACGGACCCACCCCCAAGACTCCACAATTGGAGTACCATCATCCTTGATCTACGAGGGATCGCCTAAGTAGTGGCTCTGTCTAACAGTATTGGAGACTCTGCCATTGACAATAGAGGCAGTGTCATTCTTTCCACTGATAATAATGATCAAGAAGATAGATAATAGGAAAGTGGAGTCTAGATGCCTTCACACTAGCTGTCCAATCATTGCTGTTTTCAAAATGTCATGTGTAGATGTATTTTTTTGAAAGGTGATATTAGACCTTCTGACTGAGTGACAGGTCTCTGCACACTTGGAAAGTGTTGAAGTTATGCTTTGTAAACATGTAGTATATTCATTCATGCTACCTTTTGATGTGGATGTTGCCACTTTCATCTTCTGATATGTTGATGCACTTTTAATAGCATTGTTTTGAACTTCCTTGCCCAAAATATTCTGAAATAATGTGCAATTAGTTAAGTAGCTAAGCCTTTCAGTGCTGAGGCTGTCAGAGAAATGAAATGTAAGATATGTTTTGATTTCTGAGCTCCAGTTCAAGGGGAAACATAGAAACTGTGAAATGGTTGCTGATGTTGGTAAAGAACTAAACATTTGTCATTCAGTTTAGGATGATAATCATGATTAAAAATAGCTTTATACCAAATACAAAAGTTAAACAAATGAACTATTAATAAAATTAGAACTAGTTTAAAACCTATTTTTTTAAAATAGCAAATAAACAAAACACTGTTTGACAGTACAGTGGGTTCTCTGTATTTGCTGGTGTTTAGTTCTTGGATCCCCTGTGGATACCAAAATCCATGGATGTTCAGGTCTGTATGTATGTAATGGTATAATGAAATGGTGTTCTTCATATAAATGGCAAAATCAAAGCACTCCCCCATAGAACTTTTCATACAACAGTGCATAACTCATGGACGAGACAAACATGGAACCAACATGTTTACATTAAGTAGTAGTTGTTTGTTCCCATATTAATGGGGTGGTGAATCTGATGTGGTCTTGGTAGGAATTTGAAAGGTACAGGGTCAGAATCTACCACCAAATAGGTTCATTACCGCGGAGGCCTCCTTTAAAGCTCAAACTAAAACCAAGGATGGATTCTCTCCCTGCCCACCACCCCACAAACATGAAAGCAACTAGTCTCCACAGTTGGCATTATCTTGTCAGCAAAAACTCAGTTCTGTCCTCACATTTACTTGACTGGGAAAATCCCAACAGGGCTTACTAGAGAACAGAGGCTCTGATACTGGGGTACTCCATTTGTACACAGTCTTAATTGGAAATGGTTAGAATTCTTCTTGGTCTGTCATTTATATTATGAGGCTAGGTAACAACTAGGATCAAGTTTCTAAATGTGTCAGCTAGGGAGGTATAGATTTTTAAAAAAAATAAAAATAATCAAATGGAAAATTGAAGAAGCTACATCTTAGAAATTATTGACATTCCAAAAGTTATGACAAAGCTGCCTTGGTTTTCCCCACATGATTCCATTATATATAATTTTACAGACTTTTATAAAGAATGTATCATATATGGCTCTCCCCACGTATCACAGATTATAGAGGAACCTTCCGTGCTTTGGCACGGTAGGCCAGATGCTTAGCAGTTTAACACTGAACATGTTTTTTACATTCTAGACAGATTAGATTAGTAGCTCCTATTGGATATGGCACCACCTACACTTAAGTACAATTTGGGAGTATGAGGGAATCATGTGCTTAACATTTATCTCTCTAAAATCAGCAGGACTTAGGAGTGCTTAGCTCTGACTTACTCACAGACTTTTAAGTGATTTATAAAAATAGCAGCAGGAACTTGGTGTCATTCTCTGTCATCTTCAATATTCAGGCTAATGAGGGGCAAATGTAATAAAGTTTCACTCTATACTGACAGACATCTTGAATTACATCCTATCCATAGGTGGTCCAATATTCATTTGTTTTAAAAGCAGAGAGGCTCCAATGCCTTTGCACTCAAATTGTGTGCAAACTTTGATTGTCTTGTAGACATTTTGAGGAAGGGATGGGGTGCCCTTTCCTGGGATAACTATTTCTGGCCTGAGTGAAACAGGACAGAAAAGAATAACAGAAATCTATCATTGGAAACCCCTTTTGTGTGTGTGTTCCATGGTTACTTGCTGTGTATTGGTACAGTGTTATTTTTCCCTGTTCTCAGAGATTTCCTGCCAGAAGCAAGAGATATGTTGTTAATTGATTGAATTCAATTGACATTATTTTTTCCCTACCTCTTGCTTTGTTATGTAAACATTATAGTAGTGGCTGCGAGAACACCTTTCCCTCATTGGTGCTATTGGATGCTTCTGTTGGATTGAAAACAGCGGCTTTAAGAAAGGGAATGCTTCTTGGGACCAAGATGGGGAGAAAAAGGTTGACTAACCCTTCTCTACCACATGGACTTTAGTGGGAATGGGGGTGATGTTGAGAATTTTGAGCTCACAGGTTTGAAGCACAGGTTTGAAGCCCCTTAGACTTTTTGGTTAGCATGGTCCATGACATTATGAACTACTCCTCTATGGATCTCCCTGTTCCCTCTGAATTTAACTGAAATATTGACAGTAATGGATGGAGAAATGGATTTTCCTAGGACATCACACTAGCAGTGAAGATCCGCATAGTTAAAGCAATGGTAGTTCAATAAGTACAGAGGACAGAGATTAAAATACAGGACACAAGTTTAAAATTCATGTGTAAAACTGACTGGGTAGGCCTGCTGGAAGACATAAGTCTTTAGATGGATTTTCAGTTCCAGCAGGTTGCACCACAGTCTTGGAATGGACAATGAAAAAGTCTCTGGTTGGTGGTTGCCAGTCAGGTTGTAGCAGGCTGGAGCAGGCACCCCCCCAGAGGACCTAAGTGTTCGGGGTGGATTGTACGGGAGAAGGCAATCCTGTAGGTTACCTAGACCCAAACCATGTAGGGCTTTAAAGGTCAAAACCAACTCCTTGTACTTTGACCGTAAACTATTTGGAAGCCAGTGGAGTGACTTTAGGATAGGTATAATATGTTGATGATGATGATGATGATGATGATGATGATAAACTTTATCTATATACCACCACAACAAATGTAAATAACTTAAGCAACCAAAATATCCTAAAAACCCAAAAACCAGTTAAAACACACTCAAGTAAAAATAAAATATTAAAAACTCATTTCTTTGTTTCTCCATCAATAAAAGTTCAACAAACCCATGGCCAG